>NC_133617.1:118766568-118896568 GCF_048593235.1 Sminthopsis crassicaudata | reverse complement strand
AGTGTTGTATCAAATGAAATATTATTTGTAAGAAGTGCTTTGGAAGCCTTAAAGTAGTATCTATTATTACTTTACTGTGATTTTTATTTATATTATTCTAAGACAGTTTCAACTGATATATGTGGTCACAATGGAAAGAAGAAAGTCTCTTGTCAGTCAAAGTTCTTCAAGAAAAAGAAAAAAATAAGAACAGAAAAAAAAATACAGTATAACTCCATAACTTGCCTCCATATTACTGTGAATTGAAAAGGATTCTGTAGTGGAAAACACTCAGGTAGATTTGGGTTCAAATCTTGCCATTGACAGTAGTTATGTGACCATTTATCACAATCTGATAAACCTTGGGCAGTTTCTAAGATTATAAATTATAATCAGATAGCATAATCTGCCTGATAGAAGGCATCCCAATTCTAAGAAATCACAGACTCTTGATACAATGAGATGCCACAAATTTTTAAATAATTTAATGTATTTTATTTTTCCCATTTATGTTAAACAATTTTTTAACTTTTCATTTTTTTAAGTTTTAAGTTCCAAATTGTTTCTCTTTTTCCTTCCCTACTCTCCCCTTTCCTTGAGATGGTAAGCAAACAGCTATAAGTTATAAATATGTGTAGTTTTTGGGATAGTTTTCTGGAGGTCCTTGATCTCAGCAGGATAGACACCATGAGAATGGACAAGAACAGGATCCAAAGTCTTTATTGTCTCTTACAGTCTGTGTCTGTCATAGTCTGACCCAGTCTCCTCCAGCAGTCTGCCAGTCTGCCAGTCTCAACCAGTCTCCCCTCCCCCTGTCTGTCTTTATCCCCAGTTTAAAAACCTTATTACAATTACATCATTACAATATACTGTGTGAACTAGAGAACCATTACATCACCATGCTAAGTACTGAGTACATGTATACTAGAGAAGATTATCTCATCAATCACATTGAGTTAACACCTTGTTTCAAGTATACTTCTCCAGAGTGCTCTCTACAAATATGCAATCATGTAAAACATGTTCATATTAGTCATTCTGTATAAAGAGATAAATAAAAGAAAAAGAACAAAATAAATGGAAATAAATGGAAAAAATAACATACTTCAGTCTATATTCAAACAATATTAATTCTTTCTCTGGGAGCAGAAAGACTTCATCCTTTGTCCATTGGAATTTTCTTGGATCATTGTATTGCTGAGAATAGCTAAGTCATTCACAGTTCGTCATTGTACAATTTTACTGTTACTATGTTCAATGTTCTAGTTCTGTTTATTTCACTATGCATCAGTTCACATAATTTTTCTAATATCATCTTGTCATTTTTTACAATAGTCCATTATATGGAACTCTTGTTTAGCCTTTCCCTAATTGATGGACATCCATTTGATTTCCAATTCTAGGCTACCACAAAAAGACCTACTATAAATATTTTTGTATAAACAGATCCTTTTCTATTTCTTTTATGTTTTTAGGATATAGATCTATAAGTGAATGTATTGCTGGATCAGGAATAGATGTGGTAATCTTTTAAGAAGTCTTTTCAATTCTTTGAAGCAGAAAAATAAATTTATATAATTAGACCATAATTGAGAAACAACATGGAAAGTACACTGGATTTGGCTCTAAGAGATGTAGTTTTGAAACCCAACTCTACATTTGCTTGGCATATACATACAAGCAAGTCATTTAATTCTCTGAGGATCAGTTCCTCATAAGCAAAATGGTGACTAACAATATTTGCACTATTTGTCTCACAAGATAGTTGTGAAGAAAACATTTAAAAACTACAAAGTCCAAGACAAATGCTTGTTAATGATGATAATGAATATCATGGATCCACATAGCATTATGCTCTTCTCAAATTTTTTGGAATACTATCCTCAACACTTCTTTAAACCTCTCCCCCTTTTAAGATCCTAGAGGAAGAAAAATATATTATTGTTGGATTATTGGGTTTTTGCTTTGGGGGTAGGAGAGGGGAAAATTTTTTATTTGATTTCAGGGAAGACTTCATAATAATTAGAACTACCCAAAAATGGAATAGATTGCCTTGAGAGATATTTGATTCCACTTCAATGAAGATTTTTAAAAAATCACTTCCTGGCTTGTTATAGTAGAGATTTGGGGTGTGAAAAGGGAATAGGTTACACTAGATAGTCACCTCTTATTGTTGTTTAGTCATTTTCAGTCTGTTCCTACTCTTCACAACCTGGTTTGGGATTTTCTTGGCAAAGATATTGAAATAGCTTCAGCTAATTTTATAGATGAAGAAATGAGGCACATATGATTTAAGTGTAGGTTACTACTAAGAGTGAGTGTCTGAGGCTGGATTTAAACTCATAAAGATTTGACTTCCTAATTTTATGCCCAATGCTTTATCAATTGAGCCATCTAGCTGCAGATGGTCATTGAGGTCCTTTCCGACTTCAATGTTCTGTGATCTTCCTACCCAACTAAGTAAATAGCAGTCCATCCTGCTTAGCTTTTTAAAAATCAAAGAAGATGTCTGCACTACCATAGTGGTGGTGGAAAACTGATTATTTTTCCATCTGTAAATGTCATCATCACTCTGTTTGCTTAAATCTGAAACCTCCAATGCAAGTCAAACCCAAGTTACCTTTAACTATTTAAAATACATCTAAATGAGCTAGAGAGAAATTTTAATATAAGCTAAAAATTGTATAAACATGAAACCACAAAAACTTCAACCATTTATTACAAATGTCAGAAATATGTTCAGTTTAAAAATGTCCACCCTGTGGGGTTAGGGTGTAGTGGTAGGGACAGGGAAAAATAAAAAATCTTTGTTCCCTCCCTTGAGGATAGAAATAAGAAAAAGCCCCAGACAGGACTATAAAGAACTAACTCCCTGCTGGGCTATGGATTGTATATGCTGAAGTTCACCTGGTATTCCTATCCCTCATTGCTGGGACACATCATTCACACCTCTCTTTGAAGAAACAAAAAAGGTGAGGTGACCTATTGAGCAAAGAATTAAGAATTCCATGTTTTCTAAAGCAAAATGTAATATTTCAGGAATCTCCAACTTCATAGAATTGTAGCATTTTAGAATTGGAACGGAACCTTAGAGATCATCCAATCTAACTTCTTATGCCAGAGTTCCTCAAGGGCTAATTGAGAGTCCCATAATCTCTGATAGGGACATGGCATAGGGGAAAACTCAGAAGGTACAAAACTACCACTGACTTTATGATTAAGAGTCATCATCAAAATCTTGGGTTTATTTTGTGCCTGAGATCTCAAGCACAAAGAGAGTCATATACAATATAGGAGAATACAATAGGGACACATAGGGAAGGACTCCCAGGAGAACAAATTTTCCAAAGCTTCTGGTCCTCTCTCTCTTTCCCCCCCCCCCCCCTCTCTCTCTCTCTCTCTCTCTCTCTCTCTCTCTCTCTCTCTCTCTCTCTCTCTCTCTCTCTCTCTCTCTCTCTCTCTCTCTCTCTCTCTCTCTCCCCCCCCCCCCCCTCTCTCTCCTATTGGTGACAGCTGCTGCTTTCCTAATTTTATATCTCCACTGTCCTGTTTCTGTGATTGCAATAGTTGCCATTCAGGGTATCATGTTGTGTTTTTCCAAGTTCACAGAGGGAACACCTGGATCCGACTTGATTTTACAGGTAAGAAGTAGTCTTCAATATCTAAAAAACAGTAAGTGCCCATTTCAGTTGCAGTGTTTTAAAAAAGTATATTGCCTTGAACCTCTTCTTCAGCTTTGACTTAGTCACAAAAAAAAATCTATTTAAAATGATACCTTAAAGTGCTGTTGTACCAGTTCAATTCAATAAGTACTTGCTAAGCACCTACAATGTTGAATGTCAGACATCTTTATAACTGCTCTGTCACTCCCATTGCTGGTTATTTCATAAGGAATTCTTTTCTCTATTTTACCTGTCTATCACAGGCCAAAGGATGAGACTGTTAAAAAGTTCTTTAGTGCATCTGAGACTATAGGACTCTCCAGAAACACTTGATTTTAATGATATTGATTGTCTATAATGCCACGCAAAGCACTGTACAAGAATACTCGTTTGCACAGAGAAGCCACTAAGTAAACGCTTGTTGATTTAAGCTATTTGGATAAAATCCCTGTTCCAAATACCACTCTCATTTAAAATAATCTTACACAGTAGCTGAAGCAAAACCAACAATTGAAGCAGGATAAAAAAAAAGATTATAATATATATAAATATATGCATGTTGAAATTAATTCAAACCCTAACTAGGAGTATTTATTGCTTCTTAATACCAAGCATGGAGCCAACCTTCAAAATCTAGATGCCCACAAAAGTTTCCTCACCAGCTTTAGATGTTTCAAATGCTGGCTTCAGAAGCCTTCCATAATTAGGGTCTCTATTCCCCCTGGTCTTTCATTCACTCTATCAAGATCTCTCCTAACCCCAGCTCCATTCCAGCCCTTACTTTACACTTCATTCCATTCTAATGCAATCAAATCTGATACCAATGTGTCTTTTTTATTCTATAGATCTGTGTTTTATGTCTCTTAGATATATGAATGTATCTACCATATTGGGTAGAGGGTCAAACCTGGAGTCAGTAAGACATCTTTTTTAATTCAAATCTGACCTCAAATAAGCTGTGTGATCCTGGGCAAGTCATTTAAACCTTTTTGCTTCAGTTTCCTCATTTGTAAAATGAGTTAGAGAAAAAGATGTCAAACTGCTATAGTATCTTTGCCAAGAAAACTCTAAATGGAATCATGAAGAGTTGAACACAACTGAAAATGACTGAACAATAAACAACATCTCTCTGTGCCTCTGAGTATTTCCATCTTTATCTCTCTTTTCTACTGTAGTTTGTGAGTATTTTGTAAACCTTGAAGTGCTATATAAACACCAGCTATTTATTACTGATATTAACTAGTTCCACTCCTTCATTTTATGGATGAGAAAAATGAGACCCAGAGAGAGATGATGGACTTTGCCTCTGGTCACACACAATAAACAACAGAGCTAATATTCAAACTCCGGTATATAATTCAAAATCCAGTTTTTGTATTATTGACCTACCATTGATCTCTCATTCTCAAAATCCCTCAGACTACTTAATTTATTCTTAATAATTTGAGAGCAGCAGCATAATATAATGACTAGAATGCTAAACCTAGAATCAGAAAGACCTGGCTTCAAATTCTACCTTCGATACTCCCTTGCTATGTGGCTATGGGCAAATCAACATTCCTTGGTCTTGATTTCCTCATCAACAAATAGAGACACTAATATTTGCAATGTCAGCCATATGGAATTGCTTTGAGAATAAAATGAGAAAATGTATTTAAAAGTATTTTTGCAAACTTTAAAACACTATATAAATGTCTATTATTTTTATCATTGTGATTCATTTTATAGCTTGCATTATAGATATGGTTATGTATGGCTCAACCTTCTTTCTAGTAGGTTGTAAACTGATTGAAAGGACATCATTTTTCACCTAAGCACTTCATAAATGTTTGTTGACAATGTAGCCTTCTAGTGGATAACTGTGCTTCCCGAATTACTCTCTGGGAATATATTCAACATAGAGTTCACTATTTTGGCCAGCTCACTGACAAGATACTCAAACTAATAACCTTATGCGCCTTCCCTATAACCTTGAAACTCTTTCATTCACTCATTCAATGCTTCAGTTTGACAACTAGCAAGGTTTCTGGTTCCTATTAAGTCCCTATATGGTATGAAAATAAAACACAGAAAAGATATATTCCATAGGAATCAGCTTGACAATCATGACAAGCAACATTCAGCTAAAATGGTGAAATATATACTATGGTAAAGTATTGAAATAAATATGTGCATGAAAAGAGTAGGAATAAAAGTCCAACATCTGTTACTTTCCAATGGTTTCCAAGATACAATTCAGTCTGAAAAGAGAAAACCTAAAGACTATGACATAGAGAGTCATAACTAGGGAAAAGTGACTGGTACTTTACCTCAGGGACCCTAGAATTTAGGGGGTAGGAACATTGAAAGTATACATTCTTTCAGCATCATAGAAATTCTTAGTTATTGGCTAGGAGTTTGACACATACTTAAAGCAAGAATATTGAGTAAAAATAGGAAATTACTCTATCAGGCACCTTGTTAATAAATACCCATATGTGATCCATTACAGTAAATACTCCTTCCCCCCAATCCCACTCCCACTCAATTGAATTTCTAAATTATTTCTTTTATTATTTTCAACCCAAGAATTACATATTTCATTTGATGACTCATTTCATTATGCTTTACCCAGTTATATTTCCTACAGTTTGTGCCAGGTTCCTAAATTACTAGTTATAGTTCTGCATAGATGGCATTGTACTGGATTTAGAATTAGAACACCCAAGTTCTAGGCCCCATTGTGCCACTTATTGGTTGTGTGAGCTGAAGCAAGGCTTTTAACCTCTATGACATCAATTTATTTATCCATAAAACCAGAGTAATAGCCTCCACCCTGCTTACGCGAGTTTTTTGAGGATCAAAAGAGCTATGTACACAAAAGTGCTTTGCAAACTGTAAAGTGCCATATGAGTAACATATCAGCCTCAAAGTTCGAACGTGACTTCTGTCTGCATTTTGTTCAACTCTAGGGTTTACAAATGTCAAGGTCTTCAAGAAAAATAAAAGAGTAGCTAGAAATGCTCATTCTTTCTATCTTTGTAGCTGATGTCCAACAACTATACTAGTCTAAGTTCCTGCATCCTTTTAGAAATGTCAGGACTTGATGCTTCTGTCTAGAGCATTAAATCAGAGTTGTATTAGGCAGGGATAGTGTGAGACCCACAACCATACCTCCTACCTCTTGGCTTTCTTGATTATTTACTCATTTACTCATTCCATCTGTTTCCAAACTCTGCAAATAGCTTAAGGGGAAAGTCAGATAGATATATCTGTGCCTTTTTTGGGGGGGGGGAAGAGAGAACATAAAAGCCTGCTTTTATAATATATCACTCCATACAACAGTAATCCTTTTTTCATTCTTTTGTTTAACACCAGGGATTGGATTAAATGAGCACTGGAAGCCATGCAGTGTCTCAAAACACTGTAGCAATAACAACATTTTCGAGTCTCTTCTCGTCCCCCTGGAGATGGTCTACCCCTGCCAAGGACTCCTGGCAGGTGAGAGGAGGAATCCTCCTTTTAGGTCTCACTTCCTCACCACCCCTGCTTGCTTTTCCTCTCACAGCAAGTCCCAGGAAGTTTATAAAGGGAGTTCTTGCAACATTTCACTTTCTCATTCTTATTTAAAAATTCTCAGTCCCAGGGTTGGGGATGATTAATTCTTAATGGGCCCTTCCTTTGTTGGAATGGAGTAAGACTCGAGGGGCAGAAGCTTGGGCTCCGAGTTGTCTAGCTGCAGTTATCCCTCCTTCCCTCACAACATCTCATCATCCCAGACCCCACTGGGGATTTGCTGTGCATCAGAGAATAGGATGTGGCAGCATTCTAGTGTGGAATCAGGTTTATTTCTAAACTGGAAAAAAGGCAAATAACTTGAGATCAAGGATTAGCCAGAAGAAAGCTGAGAACAGTCATTCAAAGAGGAGGAAAAATTCTGATATTTAAAATGTCTTTATCATTATATCTTCAACTAAGACTGACTTTTCAGAGGGCATAGCAAAGAAAATACAAAAGTGTGAACTCTGGGGACACAGTAAATTTTAACACCCCTAGGACAGCATACAAACCACATAGTGTTTCATAGATTTTGAGCTATAAAGGACTTCCAAGGTCACCACAATTTAATTTCCTTGTCTTGTAGGTGAGAAGCAGAAGCCCCAGGAAAGTTAAATTATTTATCTAAGATTGCTGTGGCAAGTAGTGGCAAAATTAGGATTTGAACTCATATCTCTTGATTTCAGATCATGGGCCTCTTGCTCCTTCTTACTTATCTTACTCCTTCTCTTGGGAGAGAATGAAAAAAGAGTTCTCATAGCTTCCCCGAGGTACCAGGTACCTTGTCACCAGATTCATTGTCAAATTCTGTGTCTTTGAACCTGATTCCATTTCCCTTCTAGTTTTCCCTATAGATCCAGTTCTTAGCCAGCCATTTAACCCTTAGGCCACCAAAACAGCCACCACCCTCTGAGGACAGGTGTCATTATCCCACTTTCATAGAAAAAGAACCCTGAAATTCAAAGAGTTTAAGGAATTTGCCCAAAATTAAATAACTTGCAAATAGCAGAGTCAGGGACCAAACTTGGGTGTTTGGGTTGACCATTAGTCATATATCTTCTGCTTACTGAACAGAGTTGTTTTGAGGATAAAAGGAGTTAGATGTTAAAACACTTTGAAAAGTACTCTGAAGATAAGGGATAAAGAAGTTCCTGACTTGGGAAAATTTTCTCTTTAAGGAAGGGTACTGAATCTCTTTTCTTTCCCCGATCTTTTCTTTCTCTGGCCCCTACTTTCACTTCATCTCTGCTCCTAACATTTGGGCAGAATAGGAAATTGCTAACAGGAATCTAGCCCCCAACACAGTGTCTCCTAGTACACAGCACCAACCCTAAACCATGCACTTAGTAGCCACTTCATAACCATATTTTTAACTTGAACTATGGCTCCATACTCCATGTTTCTATCAGGATTCACTATCCCAGGAGGTTTTATTGTTAAATACTTTTACCATTTCCAAGGGTTTAAACCGACTTGGCCTGCAGATTTTTAGGTTCCAGATAATTTGGGGTTATCGACCAACCAGTGGAAATTTATGTTTGCCTGAGAGCAGCTTGGTTTTCTAAGTCTCAGTTCTGTCTCTTGAGTGGCCAGGTGCTCTCCAGTTTTTTGTGGGACATTAATGGGGGTCAGGGTGCACACTACAGAACACATTTCAATGTCCCCCATCTGCCTTGCAGCCGGTTTGGGAAGCGTTAGTGAGAAGGACTACAGGGAGCAAAGATCCATGTGAAAATCCAATATATACAAACTGATGAAGGGCTGGCCACATGCTCACAGCTGGAATTTGCATGTGGTCTCACTTAATAACCATTTTGTAAAAGAAGTTTGTGAGCTGGTGCATGACCACCCCCCTGCCTTCCCTCTGGCCAACTGCGGAAAAGGCAGGTAATGTGATATCTTTTATTCTACCAAGATGGACTCTCACATCTCCAGTCATGTCCCTGCATGCAAAAGGACTGGCCCACAGCACGGCTATCCATTCATTTCATCTGTCCTAACAATCCCTATGCACTGCAACATGATCAATGCAGCTGTGGGGATTGGTATGGCTACTCTCTGAGCAGTCAGATGCAATGAAAGTACTGGTCTGCTACAATCTAGCTCAATCCCCACATAGAGATAGGGCCTGCTGGAATTTACACTTAGCTAATAGCTTGTGTGTGCACTTGTGTATTTATCCATTGAGTGAATTCATCAAACAGACTTTTGAGGATGAGAAGGTGAGAGAGCACTTAAGTGTCAATGTGCTGTGTGTGTTGAATTGGGGGTGGGGCGGTGTATGAGTTTGGAGGAGAGTTAATGAGTGGTAGTATCAAAGTATGGAAAGAGCACTTGACCGGCAAGTAGGAGCCCAATTCTATCACTAATTAACTCTGTGAGGCTGGGCAAACCTCTTATTCTAAGACCCAGTATCCTCCTTCATAAAATAAAGATAATAATGTTCATGAGGGTAATGTAATGCTTTGTAAATTATAAAAAATGAACCATCATTGTCATCATCATTAATATCTTTGCACTCAGGACAATAGAATTAAAAGAAGGTCTAGCATGCTTACATGAGAAAACATGTTCCTACTTAGCCTTTTTTTAAATGTAAGGATTCATTTGATCTGATTTTTCTTGTGCAGTATGATGAATATAGAAGTATGTTTAGAAGAATTTAACCTAATAAATATACATATATAAATAATATGAATAAATGAATAGATAGGTAGGTAGGTTGATAAATAAATCAATGAATAAATATAGGAATAACTTAAGAGGCTAGAATGGTGACCTGCGTCAAAGGAGATGAAATTTAAAGGAGATAAAACTAAATTTTAAAAAATCAAATCCAAAACATGAGATTGGAATCACAGGATTTGAGAATTGGAAGAAAACTCAATAGTCATATAGCAATGTGGTCCCTACTAAAAGACCTCCAAGAAGACAGAGCATTCTACCACTCCAGGCAGCCCATTCCCCTTTAGATAGTTCTAATAAAGAATTTTATTCTGACATAAAGACAAAATTTGCCTATGCAACTCCCATCTATTGAGGCTGGCTATACCCTGTGGAATAAACAAAACAATCTTTCTTCCTCCTAAGAGTACTTCAAGCACTTGAAGGGAAGGAAATAAGTATTTATGTATCTCCTGCCATGTTCCAGTCACTGTGCCAATCACTTTGCTCCTCACAAATGATCACATTTGATCTTCACAACTCTGCAAGATGAGTACTGCTAATATATATATTTTACATCTGAGGAAATTAAGGCAAAAAGAGATTAAATGACTTGACCCAAACTCAAGTCTTCCTGACTGACTCCAGGCTTAGCACTCTATCCCCTTATGTCACCTAGATACCCAAAGATAGTTCTCATATCCTCCCTGGATCTTCTTTTTCCCAGGTTAAACATACCCAGCTCTGTCAAGTAGTCCTCATATGACAGGACTAAAAGCCCTGTGACTTGTTTACTATTTTAATGACTATTTTCATTCTTCCCTTATGTCTCAGTACCTAGCTCAGGATTTCTGTATTTAGCACTTAATAAATGCTTAATTAATTAAGACTGAAAAATAGTTCCAATGGAAAAAAAATTTGAGGGGTTTAGTGAACAGCAAGATCAATATGAGTCAACAGTGTGACATGGGAGCTAAAAAAGCTAATCTGACCTTAGGTTGTATTGAAGCACATAGTGTTTCAGTACAAGAGATTTTATAATCTTGCTGAACTTTGCTCTGATCAGATCATATCTAGAGCACTGGGTTCAACTCTAGGAGTCACATTTCCTTTTTTATTATTAATTTTTTTCAAATAACAAGAATTTGTTTTTTCTCTTTCCTTCAATATCCTCCCCTACTGGAAAACAAAAGCAAAAACAAACAAACAAAAAATCCTATGTGACAAATATATATAGTCAAGAAAATCAAATTCCCATATTGGCCATGTGTAAAAGTCTCATTTAGATGTCTCTATTTACCTTTGTGTCAGAAGTTGTATTTTATTCTTCAACATCAGTCCTCTGGAATTAGGATTGATCACTGTATTTTCAAAGCTCTAAAACCTTCTAAAATTAATCCTTTTTATGATGTTGTTGCAATATAAAAACTGTTCTCCTGGTTCTGCTCACTTCACTCTGCATAATTCTCAAGCTTCTCAGAAAACATTATGTTTTCTTACAACAGCATAGTATTCCAATATATATTTACTTACCATGATTCATTGATCTTTTCCCAATTATCTATCCTTCATTAATCCTTTGACACTCAAAATAAAAAAGAGCTTCTCTAAATGTTTTTATGTAAGGGTCCTTTTCCTCTTTCTTTGATAATTTTACAGTTCAGAGCCTATTTCAAGAAGGACACTGATAAGTGGGAGAGTATTTAAAGGAAGGCAACCAAGACAGCAAAAAAACCATATTATATGAAAAAAAAAATTTTTAAGATTTTAAGAAACTCAGGATGTTTAGTCTGAAGAAAAAAAAAAAAGAAGGGGGAAATGAATGCTTGTTTTCAAGTGTGTGAAGAGCAGGAAAGTAGAAGGATTAGATTTCGTTTGCTTGACCACAAAGAGCAGAGTTTACTATATTATGCATTAAAGATAACACCTAAGTGTAAAATATAGTATATTTTAAAAGAAAAATTGTAGCTATGTAAAAAGAGAAGTTAAAGGAAATTGAGACATTGGGATCATGTGACTATAGGCAGGTACTGCCTCTTACCCAGTGGCAGTTACCTAAACTATAAGAAATAATGCCAGGAGAAAATAAAAAGGTTCTGAATATTAAAATTCTCAAGTGCTACATGTCAAAAATATATTATATGTTCAACTAAGAGAGTATCTGGATAGGGCAGAATCTAAAAATATCCAAAAGGGCAGGATAAGCAGTCAGAAGCTTAGTGTGATTACGGAGTGATGAAATGCTTTCCTGTCTAAAAGTATCTCCCCAATAGACCTGCTGGCCTTGTCTAATTTAAAGCCCCTCCTTTAGGTTAAGGTATTGTTTTTAGGAGGTCACTGTTAAAATGTTATATGTGCCTGGAAAGTATACCATCTATTAAACCAATAACATCCACTAGCAATCATTCTCAGTTCTATAGATTCCCAAGGAAATAGGAAATAAGATCAACACATTTAGATTTGAAGGAATTAGGAGAGAAAAGTGCACAGCTTGAGGGCAAGTCTAAAGGAAGAAGAAGGGAGGAGAGACCCTGAAACTCAGGAAGAAAAGATGAATTCTTTAGGCCTGTGAATTTTGAAAGGAGAGAGGCTGTGGCCAGAAGGTGGTCTGCACAGGAGTAGTATACTGCACAAACACTACTTCACTATCTCATCTAGGGTAGGGTCAGTATTTGGATGTCTGCCACTGACATAGCTTTAAGAAGATAGTACATGTGCATGTGTTTACAAATGTTCTGCTATCCCATGTGGAAACTCAGAAGCATAAAACTCACATGCCTATTAATTGTCTTGCCTGTCTTTCCCACTCTTTTATATGTAAAGCTCATTAAAAAGTTGGAATTCATTTTACTACAGTGAGTTTATTTTATCAGAGTCTCACTGAAGGAAAAAAAATCACAACTTACCACAATTAAGTAAATATCACAAGATAAATGACAATGTTTAAATGGAAACCACTTAGGAACTCTGAATGATCAGATGCAAACACTTTTTAGACTATTAGCAGTTGAAGGTTATGCCATATGTCACCCAAAAGACCACTCTTCCCAGATTTATAGGGGGATCTCTTGGAGGATTTATTCTTGTCTTAATTTTTTCCCATTCAAACTTTACGATCAGTCAGCCTAGAACTCCCAAAAGTCATTTAAGATATGGGAGCTGCAGATTTGGAGGGATTTGGGGAAAGGGTTTCCTATACATCTTCTTTACTTTTCATTTCCTTATTATGAGTCAGACTATTAGTCCCCAAGGCAGAGACTCATCTTTTATATCATCTTTGGGGAAACCTGAGAAAAGAGATTCTATATTACCCTCTCTATTTCTTTAGATATCTTCACTGAAGTTCAATTCATGAGAACTCTGTTTTTGCAAAGTCTTTTCTCAAAGGAAAAAAAAAAAAAAGCTCTTTGAGATCCCACCAGGCTTTAGGTATAGGCCTAGCAAAGAATTTCCTGGCTTTCTTCCAAGGATTAGTCTACCTATGGAGATCTTCATTATGAAAAAATTGGACAGCAGTGATGAAGTTCTTTTTGGTTATAGCAACTCATGATTCTATCATGGTAAAGAGGTAGCGATCATTGTTCCAGGGATAACGCACCCTGATGAAGACTGCATATCCTTCAAAGTAGATCTTTTAATGTATCCAAATTAATTTATTTATTAAATGCCATTCCAATTAGAATACCAAAGAATTGCTTTACAGAGTCAGAAAAAAAAATCATAACAAAATCTGTATGAAGAAACAAGTTCAATGAAAAAAATCCGTGAAAAAATGGCAAGAAGGGAGTCTAACAGTATCAGATCTCAAACTAGACTACAAAGTAATAAACATCAAACAATTTTGGTACTGAATAAGAAATAGAGTATCTGGTCAATAAAGTAAATTAGATACATAATATAAAGAAGTAAATAAGCACTGTAACCTAGTGTTTCATAAACCTGAAGATTCTAGTTATTAGAGCAAGACCTCAGTATTTAACAAGAACTGCTGGGAAAAGTGGAAAATAGTCTGGCAGAAGGCCACCATTTCAGAAACCAAGAAAAATTAGGAATAGATATATGATGTAGACATAAAGGGTGACATTACAAGTAAATTAGGGGAGTGTGTAAAAAAATTATTTGTCAAATCCATAGATAAGGAAAGAGTTTATGATCAAAGTATGTCTTCAGATGACTAGTTACTCCAGATTAAACCAACCCTCTTGGTAAATAATTGAAAGAAAATTTAGGTAATCCAATGAAATATCACCCCACTAAAAAGTTTCCAAAATATCTACCATTAGCTGACACCACACCTACTCCTTTTAGATTACACCAATCTTAAGGGAGTTAGTGCTGCTGAGGAAATATGTGGCGAGACAGTAGTTATTTTGAAAAATGTTCGTGGATTTATTGGACTGTAAGTTTAATATGAGTCAACAGTATCACATGGCATTCAAAAAAATTAATGCAATTATAGATTATATTAAGAAAGGAATAGGACTAGGAAAGTATTAGTCTTGCTTTAGTCTGTCCTAGTCAGACTATATCTGAACCTTTGTGCTCACACATTTAAGGAAGAACATTGATAAGTTGGAAAACATCCAGAGGAGGAGGATCAGGACTCTGAGACCATGCCATATACAGATTAGTTCAAGGAAGTAGATTTTTTTTGTTTTTTTTTAACAAGAAGAAAGCTGTGCAGGGAAGAAGAGAGAGGAGTAAAAGAGAATTTGACAGCTACCTTAAAGTATTTGCTGGGGTGTCAGGTAAAATAGAAAATAGACTTGTATTTGTTTCCATAAGCTAGAACCAGGAACAATGAGTAAAAGTTGCAAAGAGGCTTGTTGCAAAGAATAATCTCCTATCAATTAAAGTCATTCAAAGGCAAAATGATCTTCCTTGGGTAACAATGGATGGCCCCTCACTGGAGATCTTTTAGCAAAATCTAAATGATATTATAAATGATCATATGTTGATAATGTAGAATGAATTCTTGTTCAGGAATGGATTAGATCAGATGGCCACTGAGGCCCCCCATAACTCCAAGATGATTGATTCTAACCAAGTCTGTGAGATAGGTATATAGCATAGTAGATAGAGTGCTGGACCTGGAGACAAGAAGACCTGAGTTAAAATGTGGATTCAAATACTTTCTAGTTGTGCAACCCTGTGCAAGTCACTTAAAATTTGTCTACCTCAGTTTCTTCACTTGAAATATGGAAATAATCATAGCACCTATCTCCTAGGATTGTTGTGAGGATCAAATGAGATAATATCTGTAAAGTCCTTAGCATAACACCTAACATATATTAGACACTTGATAAATGCTTCCTTCCTTCCTTCCTACTTAGTAGAAATCTGTGAATTAATGTATTCAAAGTAATATCTAAGAAATTGCATTTTCTGATGTAACATGAGCTTCCTTTATGGCCTGTGCTGTCCTATTTATCCAACATAATGGAAACCAAAGTAAGTAATTATGTTGGCTTCCAGGAATAAGTATATGTGAATGTATCCTGACTAGATCTTCATTTCAACCTCTCTTGACAGAACCAATAGTTTAAAATTTGTCACTGCCTCATTTTGCACAAACAAGTGATAGAATTTCAGTACAGTCTCTCAAGGGTGTTTGTATCTAGCTATGCTCACAGTAAGATGATATTAAAGTTCCAATCTGCCATATGGGGGAACCATATCTAAGCAATTTTATAATATCACTAACCATCAATAACTCGAGCAAGTGAGTCTTTCTTTGGCCTCTGTTTCCTCATCTATAAAATGATGGATTAGGTTAAATGATTACATAAAATAAATGATCTATCTCTAAGACCTCTTAGATCTCCAAATATCCATTAGGATTCTAGACAATCAAGATTGCCAGACAATTCTAAATATTAGAAATTTCTTCTTTATATGGAGTTAAAATACATATCCATATAATGTCTATCTGTTGTTCCAAATCCCTATCCTCCAAAGTACACAAAACACACCTAATCCCTTTTCCATTTTGGCAGAAATTCACATCTTTAAAAATAGCAATCATCTTTCTCTACCTACCCCCACACCATATCTTTTCCCCAGATCCAAAATTCCTAGTTCTTTCAACCAATATTTATCTGACACAATTTATCAGTAAAATAAGAATTCTTTGAGGCAGGGATAGTTTTTAGTTTGTATCCACAATGTTTGCACATAGTAGTCACTGAATGATACTGAATAAAATCTTGCAGCAACTTAGGAATACATAAATAGAGCACTGAACTTAAAATCAGGAAGACTTGATTTCAGATTCTGCCTCAGATGCTTAACTAGCTGTGTGACCCTGCACAAACAATTTAACATCTGTCACCTCAATTTTCTCATCATCCCCTCATTGGGAATATTGATAGCACTTTCAGCCCAGGGTTATCATGAAAATCAAATGAGATAATATTTATAAAAGCACTTTGCACATTTGAAGTTGCTGTATAAATGCTATGATGGTGATAACTGGATTAATGATAGTATTGATCTACTGTGAGTTGGAACTGTCCCAGGTTTACAAAATCCTCTTATTGACAGTTTGTTCTGAATGAATGAATAGGCAAGCAGGCAGGTAAGCTATTTCAGAAAGTGACTTCTTAGAACTATTGTTTGTGAAGACATAGAAAGGAACTGATTTCGTCTTCAGTTGTGTAATTTCTTGCTAAGAATGTAGAGTTCACTAAGATCTCCTTTCACTCAATCATATATACACTCCTTTGCCTCTGAAAATAACTTAGAGCAGTTAAGCTTAGGTTATTTAAGGTCCTTTTTCTAAAATTATATGATGAATGAAGATTCTATATCTTCATTTAAAATGCTAGAATATGCAAGCTTATTTACTTGGAAGTAGTAGTTTCCAGCTGACATGCACCAGAACATTCTTTCATGCTATCTATTTGGACACAAATGAAAAGACTATAGATTCAGGAGCAATAAATTCTCCTTGTATGCTTCTATAAAAAAAAAAAAAAAAAACAACCCAACAACAACAACACCTTGTCCATGTTGGCAGTGTCTAACTCATAAGGCTGTTGTGAGCATCAAATGAGATAATGTATGTAAAGTACATTGTAAATGTTAATGCTTGATATAAACATCACTCATTATGATTGTGATTAGGAGCACAGAAAGCTTCCCTTTCTGAAAATTAAAGTGGAGAAATAACCAAAAAGAATCACAAACACTAATTAATCTTTGCTCTCATCATTTTTTTTCTAGGTGATGATGAGTTTTTTATCTTGTCTGGATTAACTATTCTGTGTCTATTAAAAAATGTACTATTTTTTACTGGAAACATTTCAAGTTGAAATGTTTCAAGTTCACCATTCCTTCTTTTAATTTGTGTTTCTAGAGATTGAGCACAATCCACCTATTAGACAAACCTGATAGAAATTGAATGTTGTAGGTGATTTCCCACTCCAAAGGGCACAATCGGATATATTGGTATGAAAGAGCAAAGAGATGTGGGCATAGACATTTGCTATCCGACTGAAATAATAGCTCTATCACCTTGAGTCTTCGATAATTAGGGTTCATAGCTAATAGAAACCCTAAGGGTCATAAACTCCATCCCCTTAATTTCACAGATGAAAAAAAATGAATCCTAGATAGGGGAAGTTACCCAAATTACTAGGCAGAAGCTTTTCTTCCTATCCAGAATTTCTCCATGTCCTTATGATCCTCCTTTCCCTGAACTATCCATCCTCTAAAAAGCACCATCTTTTCCTTATTTCTCCTGTGTTTTTGGGGGCCATGGTTTTTCTTTCTTTTTGACCTTTTACTTACTCAATGCCCAAAGTCATTACTTTCCCACCTTGTACTTACCAGCACAAACCTGTCCCAATTCGATCCCCTCCCATCCACCAAACCTACATGCTCACTTCCTTCCTATCTTTTTCTCTTTCTCTCTCTTTCTATCTAAACTGACTCTCTTGAAAGCTCCAACCTCTTCTCCCGCATCCGTAATCAGCAGTGAAATGCTGAACACAGCTGGATTTTCAAAACCAATGGTTAATTGCAGTGAGCCAAGGGTGACCCAACAGCAGTTTTGAGTATTTGGAGTGTGAAATAATGAAGACACCGTTGAGCCGAGAGTCTGGAAATCAAGGCCTGTGCCCCCTAAACAACATTCAGAAGCCCTGATTAAAACTCCTTGTCCCAGCTGGTGAGAATCATGTTAAAGCCAGGAGGCAGACAAGTGCCACCAACCACCTTGGGGAGACACACAAAAGGGAGATCTTATCCACAGACTTGCAGAATAATTTCAATAACTTCCTAAGAACAAGGGTTCTCCAGGAGCAGCAGAATAATACTGTGGGTTACCATGGCAGCTGGGCTCAGGAAGCACTATACAGGAACTAAGCCACAAAACCTATAATGAGGTGGCAACCTTAAGGGTCTAGGTCTCTGCTTTACAGCAAGGGCTTTTCCATAATTCCCATTACCACTAATGAGGGGCACCATTAACATCCCACACACAGTGAAGAAGCCTTTTAGCCTTTGTCGGGATGAGTGAACCTTGTCAAAAGTGGCATGAAATTGACATGACGATGTGAAAACTACAAGGAACGCACAGTCTGGCTCCTATCCCTTTTTCCCTTCATCCTTTCCCCAGTCCCAAATACTCTTGGACCACAAATTAGCAGAGGGATATCCAAAGAAGCCGCTCTGTAGGGAAACTGCTTTATCACAATTCAGTGATTATATGTTAACAATATCCCACATTATTAGAATACTTTAAGGTTTATACATTGCTCCCCTCCCAACCACCCTGAGAGGTGAACTAGTGCAAATCTTATTTCTATCTTTAAAGATGAGGAAATTGGGGCTCAAAGGGGTAAACCCATTAGTTCGTGGTGGTAAAACTAGCAAGTGGCACAATTGGGATTTAAACACAAATTATGGAGTGGTTAGGGCATTCCATGATAGATAAAAGATAGATAGATTGCTGTGGTTATTTGCCCATTGTTCTCCAAACGGACCAGGACATCAGGGAAGCGACACTATGATAGGCAAAGGAATTGGATTTAAGTGAGGGAAGGCTGGGCAGTCAGCTGCCTCACTTTCTCCTCCAGAGCCATCTGGGTCCAGTGGCCAGAGATAAATCAGGACAACAGGAGATGGCCTTGGATGAAATGGGAGACCACATCCATTCAGTGACTAAAGCTAGGTAGCAACTGAGGCAAAGAATTTCCTATTTCACCTAGTCAAAAAAAAATCTAAGTAAATAAATGAATAAATTTGGGATAGATAAATAGAATGTAATATGATGTGAAATGGAATTTATTAAATCCATACAATGTGCACTATGCTAAGCACTGGGGATATAAATACCAGCAAATAAAACAGTTCCTATCCCCAAGGAGCTTACATTCTAATGGGGAAAGAACTCATAAAGAGTAACTGTTAAGTAGTACTCTGCAGAGAGTAAAGGTACTAATGAGGAAGCAGTGAAATTCAAAGAAAGGATTGAATATGGAATGATGTTCTAGTCTAGAGATCCAGCAAATCAGCCTCAAAGTGGAATTCTCTCTTAATGCTGCTGGTGAGCTGTCTAGGGAATGCATTATCCTAATATGGAACTAGGATATAGTGAGCATGGTTGGCAGCCCTGATGAATGAGAGGTCTAAGTTCTGGGAATCGATTCCAAATGCAGACCTCAGGACTTGGTTTCAAATCCTATCTCAAACATGAGTTGTGTGATTTTGGTCAAGTCATTTAATTCCTCTATGCCTCAGTTTCCCATTCTGTCAAAATGGGGGAATTAAACTTGATGGCTTCTAAGGTTCCTCCAGCTCTAAATTTATAATGCTATGACACTTTCCATTATGCCATACTATCTCTTTACAGTGATGATTATACTAACAAAAAGCAGTATTGCCTAGAAAATTGCCTAGGGAGCTTGCCAGAAAAGATCTTGATTCAAATTCATATTCTAACACATAATGACTATGTGACCCTAAATAATTCACTTAATTACTCAGTGATATAGGCTACTGAGATTATAATTGTAGAGCAGTTGACATTTTATATTGACAATCAGGGGTTACCTATGTCAAGAAAATTACAGTCTAGACCAGTGCTTCACACCATGCCTGGCACACAGTAGGCTCCTTTATGCATGATATTACCATTTACAAATGCTTTACATATATTAACCCATTGTGAGGGAGGTACTGGGGTTATTGTTATTACCCTTTTTAGATGAGAGAAATGAGGTAGGATTAAAACTCAGGTGTCTCCTAACTCCAAGTCTAGTGATTTTCCTTTATTCTATGTTCCTGAGTTTCTGATTTTTTTGTAGTCATTTGACACAGAATGCATACTGCTATGTAATGCTGGGGGTGAGGAGAGAGAAGGGAGGAGGGAAGGGGATAAGGAGGACAGGAGGAGGCTTACACATATGTATATGTCTTCTCCCCATTTAGACCAGAAACCCTTTGAAGACAAGTACAAGTTCTATTTTGTACACTCACACACACAAATATACACCACCACTCTTCTATAAGTGTCCCCCTCCAAAAACTTAAAATGGTTATGTTGACAAGACACAAAATTCTCCCATCCCATTCTATCACACCTCCCCCTAAAAAAACTTTGTAACTGAGACCAAGGGATTGGGGATCTGAATCATGCAGATAATTGATTTAATTCTTCATTCCTCTATTATAGATATTCCTAAATGGGTATTCCTCTTGAGCAGGGAAACAATGGTGTTAGGAAGTGAAATAAGACAAAGACCAGGTGGGAGGGAGCAAAGGCAGCATCTAATGCCTTTACCTTCCAGGGGTTGGGCATAATTCACAAACTAGGAAAAAAGTCTCAGGACATTTTTTCCCCACTGTCCCCCTCCCCCCCTGTCTGTTCCTACCCCCCCATTCTTTCTCCTCTTTTAAAGCCCCTGGAGTGTTGGGTAGAGCTGTAAGGGAGGAAAAGAGAACAGCAGGGGCTAGAGAATGCAAACCAGAAATACCAGTGTCAGCACTTTAGATATCGAATTTATCGGCTCCAAATAAGGGTGTCATATGGGTGATACAGAGAATGCCAGCTGGGAGCTGTAATTCAAAGGGCCAGCATCTTGGTTCATACAATCAATCATATTAAGGGAGCAGAAGCCTATTTGTTGTTGTTGTTTTTGTCATTCTTCAGCAAAACTTCTTTTTTTGTTGGGCTTTTTTTTTTTTAATATTCTTGGAAACACTTTTCTGCCAATCAATGTCAGCGGCTATTCAGGCCTTGGTACAGCAACAGCAGATGTACAATTAGATGTACAGACTTAGAAATGAGCTACTGAGGGTGCGTGGGAGGGAGTAATCCTTTTGCTATAAAGAGCAGATAAAACATTAAATGCTAATATAGTCATAGATATATTCTAATCTAATAAGAATAATTCTTTAGCTATCTGCCTGTTTCAGAAAATAGAATTGAACCCTTCATCTTGCAGAATTTATTTCTTTTAGCCAATATTAGGAACATAATTCTCCTCAAAGAGTAGACCTCTGAGATTTAAGTGTGTTCTTAATATATTTCAGGCAAGGGAAGTGGAGATGGGGGTGGGTTTGGGGGAATAAAGTGGGGGGAAAGCTTGGGGAGTTCATTCCTCACTGGGTAGCTGGAACTAACTAAGTACAGGAAATGTCAAAGCCTAACATGGGAGAGATCTTCTATCCCCCAAACATATGGCTTTGCTTCTAAGACTTCACAGAGACAGCTTTTACCAACAGTCACACCCCAAGTGCCCTTCTTAATGAAGGTCAGAGGGGGACACATCTGGGAAGTCAGGTGTTAAGAAATAGGTTTTAAGGACACAGTTTCCCAATTGATGCCAGCCATGCATAATAATATTCCAATCTACTGGCTAGCCAAGAATCCAAAAAGCAGTCCTAATTTTCAGGAAGGGAAGGTTTCTGTGCTCCTAAAAGCAACAATGATAGTGACTGACATTTATGTCTAGCATTACTATTTACAATGTGCTTTATATGTACTATCCTATCTTGACTGAAATTCTGTGGTTATTGTTATCACCTTGTACAGATTAGAAAAAGGAGGCTCAGAAAACCTGCACTAAAGTACCTCACCAATGCTTACACAATAAAACCCTAGTTTCTCCTGACTCCAGTGATCTCTCCTTTATGTTCTGCTCCTACTGATCCTTATAGGTCATTTGACACATACTGCTGTGTAATGGAGGGTGGGGAGGTTGTACAGATACATCTCTTTCCCCATTTAGACTGGAAGCCCCATGAGGACAAATCTATTAGGATCTAGAGAACAGAGATAGGAATAGAAAATGGATCTGGGATTTCATTCATATAATGAGCCCCCGAGTGAGAAAACTCCCTCTTGCCTTTTCTGCAACTTAGCATCAACTGGTCTAGAGCTCTGAAAAGTCAGGCCACCTGCCAGGGTTATGTGGTCAGCACGGGCCAGACCCAGAATTTGGACCAAGGTCTTCTCGGCTCTGAAGCTATCTGTCATACCAGAGGTATCAACTACACTGCTACTTGCTGCCCACAATACTCCCCATGACACCCAAATCAGCATCAAGTGTGATTGGGAAGTATGGAATAAAACAAATAAAAATGCTAAAGAACATAGGTAAAGTTAATATGTAGTTTTCTAAGTCAACCCCGTGGTCTGCAAGGATCGTAAAGATTACTGGTCCCTGTGTTTTAGATACCACTTTTTATAAGTTATCCCACAATGACTTTCAGTTATTGTTGTTATTTATGCATTTCAGTCTGATTCTTCATGACCCCATTTGGGGTTTTCTTGGCATTTTCTTTTCCTTCTCCAGCACATTTTACAGAGAAGGAAACTGAAGCAAATAAGTTAAGTGTGTTGACCAAAATCACACAGCTAGTGTCTGAAGCCAGATTTGAAGTGAGAAAGATATTCCTGACTCCAGACCCAGCATTCTGTCATTGTGCCTCCTAGCTGCCCTACTCTATGTACTAGTACTCACACACACACACACACACACACACACACACACACACACACACAGAGGTTGAGAATCCGAGATGTAGACAAATTATTTCATGTTACAGATAAGGAAACCAAGGTCAAATTATAGTTTTAGAACTGCAAAAGATTTGAAGAATGGATCAGCCATTTTCAAGCCAAATTTCAAGCCAAAAGGAGTCTTAACATTTCCGTGTTCTTATTTTTCAAAAGAAGAAACGGAAATAGGAGTGATACATCCTGGATCTCTCAAAAGGAGTGTCAGTCAGAGCCAGGATTCCAATCTAATTGGATCTGCTCTAATTCACTCATGCTCCTGTTCTCCTGCTCCTGTTCTCCTCACAACTGAGAACGCTGGTGGCTAGCTGGAGCTAAAGGGCTATGGTCTTTAACTGTGGAATAAAATAATATACATTTGTTGGAGGATGAAATCTGCAGCCACATTCTCAGTATACAAAAGGTTCTATCTTAAAGTACTATAATGTTCAAAACTAGACAGGATCAAGGTCTGCAGTGACTTTTGAGAAAGAAACCCAATGCACTGGGGATGGAATATGCTAAACTGCCTTGAGAAGTACTGCATACATCTAAAGGAATATCATTGTCAGGGTGATAACCTTAAAATGTTTCTGGCTTCAGGATTATGCTGGGAGTCTTCTCTCTACTGAAATAATGAACAACAGATAAAATGCAAACTACTTAAGGACAAGGACTATTGACTTTTTGTATCTAGTCATAGTCCCATGCACAGTGGGTAACACATAGTATGAATGAATAGATCAATAGGAATGAACATTTATAAAGTTCCTAATATGTACCAGGCACTGTGCAATTTTCACAATAATCCAGTGAGGTAGGTATTGCTATTATTCCAATTTTACAGTTGAGGAAACTGAAACAAACAGAAATTAAATGTCTAGGGTCACACAGCCCAATAAGTGAATTCAGGTTTTCTTGACCCTAGATCCAGCTCTCTATTCATTCTGTTACTTAGCTGCCCTCAAACATGTTACTTTGGGTCAGTGCCTAAAGCTCTCTAAGGAATACTTACAAATTCATGCAATGGACCAATTAAAGAAGGAAGTCAAAATAATATGGCCATGAAGGTTCTCATATTACAATGGAGGAAAAGAGGGAGGAAACTGGCATTTATTAAGTGCCTACTATATGTTAGGCACTGTGCTAAGCACTTTACAAACATCTCATTTGATCCTCACAACTGCTCTGTGAGGAAGGTGCTGCTATTATTCTCATTCTATAGTTGAAGAAATTGAGAAGACAGCAGCTAAGTAACATGTCAAGATTTGAACTCTGAAATCTTCCAGACTAAAAGCCCAGAGATCTTTTCTGTACCACATCACTATCTCTATGAGCATTTAGTAAACAATCAGAGGAGAAACAAAGAGAAATACAAAGACAGTCCCTGCTCTTAAGGAAATTACATTTTAATGAATTGAGACAATACAAATGAGGGAATGGTACTTAGAGAGAGGGACAGGACTAATGGACAGAGTGAAAAGGGAGCAGAATATCATACTTTTTCCAGGAACAATGGAAGAATAAGTTCAATTGTGGTTCCAGAAGTGGTGAGGGGAAGGGGTAGGAAGAGAGGGGGCTCAGGTCTGGGTGCACACATGATAGATAGGTGGTGGTTTAGGTTATCAAGCACAAGAGAGTAGGGAATGAAGAGAGGCTTGTCAACTGAAATAATGAGGCAGGTGAGCAATCAGTATGGCAGAGCCCCAAGACAAGAGGTTCTAGAGATGGACATTAAAACCTCCAGGGCCATAGCCTATGATCCAGGGAGCAAAATGGCTGGTAAGGTTGTCAACAGAATATCATTCAACAGTTATTAAATTCCCACAATGTACCAGACACTGTGCTAAGTCCTAAGGATAACAAGGGGCAAAAGATATTTTTGTCTTATTGATTGATTCAGAAAATGCTCTTTCTGTGAATAATACTATCTTTTTTATTAGGGAAGATAAAAACCTTAAAGACACAACTTCTGTTCTTCATGGAGTATCTTGCCTTTGAATAGGAAACCATTCACTGATTATTGAGAGATGATATGATATAATGGAAAGAGTGCTGGTATTAGAGTTGGAGGGCCCGTTTGAGTTCTTTATTGGCAGCGGAGCAATTTCTCTGTTTTCTTAGTTGTAAAATGGGGCTAGTGATACTTGCTATCCATTCCACTGACTGTAAATCTTAGTAGGCAATAGAAATCTGAGTGGTCATTACCAAAACATTTTCAACAAGGTGTCAGTTTTGTACTGCCTGGGTCTCATGACTTTGATTGTCTAAAAAGTCACAGGGTATCATCATGGCATTCCCCTTCAGTTGCTGTAGATTTGACCCACAGTCATCTCCATTATTCTGTCATCTTTCTAGAATATGACGTTCTCTCTTTTTCTGGCAAAATTCTAATTACTCTGGTCTTCAGTGCCTAGCGCAAAGCTCCTTTGTTTAATGAGGCTTTTTACCTGATGGGAAGAGAGGGGCTGCAGGAGAGGAGGGGAAGGTACAGCTTGAAAAGGGGGGTTGAATATCTGACTTTGCTTTATTTTGAATCTCCTTATTGAACCTAAGCCACTGGTGGAGGATAGCCTCTTTTAGTCAGACAAAATTTTGAAGAGAAGGTAAGGGAAAATTGTTCAGTGGTTTCTCCTAATCAAAAGCCATTATTGGTCCTGAAGTCATAAGTGTGTCAAATTCTGAATGGGCTTAGTAAAAACAACCCCCCAAAAAAGCTGTAAAATATTTCCCAACTGTTCAATTAGAGAAAAGATGGGTTCCAGTCCAGTGAAACATATCAGAATCCATTTAATAACCATATAGGTGATTCTGACAAAATCAGATAGGAAACTAACCATAATGTGGAAGAAAGCAAGCAGAGTCTAAATTTCCATAAGATTTATGAGGACCTTCCTTGTTTCCTCTTTTCTGTACTCATGATTGCCAGCTTTTTTTTTTTTAATGCCCCAACTTTTTTTACTCAGAAACAGCACCTCAGTTCTTGATTCCAGTCTCCTCTTCATAAAAACTGTGTTTCTTTCCAGGAAGGACTTGGAGGCTTCCCTGTGCTTTGAAACATGGGATTTGGAGGTCTCACCAATCTCAGAGGCTCCTGAGGGTGGGGCAGTCCAGTAGATAGAGACCTCCCTGAGATTTCTGGCTCCAACTAGCCAATTCCATAACCAGTCTAGGTCCCTCAGTTTCCCCTTCCATAAAATACAGCTTTAAGATCAGAAATTCTTAATGAGTGCTGGCCACTTGTGGCTAAATTAACCAGGTGCAGGAAACAGCTGCTGCTATAGAAGCCATGTCCGCTGTATAAATATAATGTGGTATTCTTAGACAAAGAATTGAAACAAACTCTAAAATACTAAACCAAACCCTAGCCAGATTCTCCTTTCATGGGATTCTTATAAAGAAGCACATGGCTTAGTGGGGAAAGTACTGGATTTAGAATCAGAGAACTTTGATTCAAGCCTGGGTTTTATCATTTATTGTGTGATCCTGGACAAGTCCTTTTTCCTTTGAGTTTCAGATTCCTTATTTGTAAAGTGAAAAATTTGTTCTAGATTAAAGTTTTTTTAATCTGGAGAATGGTAATTTTAAAAAATATTTTGATATATTTCAGTAAAATTGATTTCCCTTGTTGTGCTACTTATTCTATTTGATACATTTAAAAACATTTTGAGAAAAGCTCCATAGGCTTTACCAGCCTGAAGAAAGGACTCTGAAAACAAAAAGAATTAAGAAATTAATAGCAGGTGATCCCTGGGGATTTCAGCTCTGAGTCTTACTCCCTCTCCTGTTCCCTATATGCTCCCTTTCTATTCTACTCACTAGCAAGTTTTCTGTAGATGAATGACCAACTACCATATGCTGAGAGATTCCAAATGCCTAAAACTGAATTTTAACCCAGTCAAAAAAATACTTGTTATTTAGAAGTGCCTATAACTGTGTCCCAATAATGGTTTCTGCATGATTCCATTTTATGTTGGAAATTACTTTTCATTACTCATCATCTATCACTTCATTTTAATTTGTGACAATCTGGGTTTTAGTAGCCCAAGCAATACTAAACCATTTGACATATAAGTACACTGAGGCCTGGGGAATTACAGTCAGTTCTGCTATGGGATATATGTTCCTAAAAATCACCACATTATGCAAAATCCTATAATGAAAACCACAGGGCTTATGGGAATAATGGAGATTGGAACACAACACTAAAAAAAAAAATCTTTATCAGTGACACATTAAAAGAAAAGATAGGAACCTAAAAAAAATACTTGTACAATTTTATATATTTTATATGCTTAAGAAATACATAAATACTATAACAAATAGTGGCTGCACTGCACTATGGTCACAGGTTGCCTTCCTGGTCTACTCCCCCGTTCTCACCAGGTCTGAGCTGGAAAAATTCATGGTCACAAGCTAAAGGGAGGAAGGTCTCAGGTGGCACAAGTTGGGAGAAGGGATGCAACCATGAGTGAAGGTGTGGGGAAAGAGTGAGTTTGTGGATGCAGACCAACCTTCCCCTAGCTAGTTTCTACTGTACCAGAAGATATACAATAAATATTCAAAAAAAAAGACTTGAAGTTTGGCTGTGGAAGTAGGTGTCAAAAGGGTTACAGTTTTAGAGTTATTATGAAATAGTGAAATTTTTTTCACTGTAGCTGTTTCTTATGAATGAAATCAGGTAATAGCAAACCCAAAAATTAAGGTATGCTCTAATTTTTCTTAATGTATCAATTGCATTGAAACAAATTTGTATTTTCAAAATGAACATTACAGCAGAACTGATTGTAAAATAAATCAATCTATCAATAAGTATTTATTAACTGTTTACTGTATACCAGGTGAACAGCTAGATAGAACAATGGAAAGAAGTCAGGAAGACTCCTCTTCAGAGTTTGACACTTACTAATTTTAGGATTCTGAGCTAGTCACAACATAGTTTGCCTCATATATAAAATTAAGAGACCCCGTTAATGGGGACACAAAGAGTTGTTTATGACCAAACAATAATAAAAATGTGCCAGGCTTTCTGCTAAGGGGGTAGGGATGGGGAGTATGCTATGGGAGGCTTAAGGAGAGCCCTGAAATTGAAGAAACAAGTAGGACAGAACAAGAGAATATCTTGGTGCAATGAAGACACCGTTGAGATTGGACAACACAAATTTATAATAGACCTAGCTTCATGATGTTCTCTAGCTCTATTCAACAGTTACATGAGGAAGAGCAAAAGAGTCAGACAATGGAAATAACCCTAGTTTTGTCAAGAAATGAGCCATAAGAGAGAGTATGATAGCAAGAGACTGAAAAACAGGATGGTAGAATTGAAATAGCTAATAAATAGTCAAGTTTAAGAGAGGTTAGCTAGGTGACATAGTAGAAGGTGTCAGGCCTGCAATTCCCTGAGTTAAATTTGGACTCAGACATTAGATAGATGAAATTGGACTCAGACATTGGACAAGACACTTAATCTTTTTTACCTTGATTTCCCTCATCTGTTAAATGAGCTGGAGAAGGAAATGGCAAACCACTCCAGTTGATCTTCATCAAGAAAGCTCCAAATGGCGTCAGAAACAACTGAAGTGACTGAACAACAATAACAAGTGTCAAAAAGAAGCAGAATGCAATTCAGATGTTATACCTCAGAAAGTATTGAGAGATGAGAGGATATGAGGACATATTAAGGACAAACCCCCCCAAAAAAAGGTTTTAAAGAATAGAAAGACATAAAGAGATAAAATAAGATAAAAGATTACAAAATATGTTAATTTTTGAATTCTTGAACATAGAAGTGGAACTTTTATAGAAAATGGGAAGGATAATCATCCAGGTCTTTAGCTAAAGTGGAGTCAAGGAGTAGGTCAAGGAAAATGAGTAGACTGAGGACTGGTTAATTGACAGGTTAAGAACCAAGCAGAAGTCCTAACAGAGATTTCTTTAGATTAGAACATTATTACCAGTCTCAAGTTCCTTCTATTATACTATGCTGCCTCCCTCTATAAATCAATTAGACCAACATAGCACCAACTTTATTATCATGTCATGCCTTTTATGAATTCCATACTATGTCTTGTACCTAAGATTCAAACAATAATCAATGAACAAATTTGTTGCATTAATAAGAATTGCAAACAAACACCAAAAAGCAAAAAAAACTACAACTTAACATAAAGGTACTTCCATCCTCCTCCCCTTGCCCCACAATCCATCTTGTGAGTGCAGCCATTGCCACTCTCTAGATATATGGAGCTTTGTACATCAATTATCCGTTCTACCCAGACAAGACAGGGCAATTGCCTACACCTCTGAACCCCCTCTGAACTTCCTCTAACGCTCTTAGCCATTCCCAATGCAAGAAACATTATGCCAAAGTCACAGGCTCTTTTTTCTGGACTGTACTGGACCCATTACTTCATTAATATAGAGAATTCTCAGTAAGAAAACTCCCTTAATCAATGCAAATATGCAATGCACCTGTTGAACAATTTATATTCTTCCAGAGTTGGCTGAGGACACTGAAAGACCAAGTAACTTGCTCGGAGCTATATAAATATTTATGTTGCAAAGGTGGAATAGGACTCCTTTGGCAAATAAAGTTTCATTTCCCGCAAGCTTTAACTAAGGTCAGGCAATTGGGGTCTTGCCCCCAGGGTGCCAAAATTTAGGTCTTTGTTAAAAAATTGACACTATTCCTTTAGTAGAGTAAAAGGTGCTGTTATAATTAATTACCTCTTCCCACTTTAGTATTTCTTTTATTTTTTCATATCACAAATTGCAAAGTTGATTTTATGCCACTGCCTTAGGTGCCAACATTTTTAGTTAAGACTCTGGTTTTGATTAAATTAGATGGAGCAGTTGAAATGGGACAATTCTATTTGTAAGAAGTTATATATCAGTGTGAACCAATGAGTTTAAATCCAAAACAATTCTTATTTTAAAAAAATATAACGTTTCCCAACAATTCCATTGCTTCTCTCTCCAAAGATCAAATATCTTCTTCATTTATATACAGATATTTTATTAACAATTATATCCTTAAGCTGGGATTGCCTTTTCATGTGAGTACATTTATATTCAGACAATGTCAAATATGTTTAGAATTTAAAAAAATAAAGAGTATATGTGTGTATGTATTAAGTTTTACTGCAAGAGAGTCCTACTATATTACTAGTTTCCTTGGAGAAGCAATAAAAAACTACAACTTAACATAAAGGTACTTCCATCCTCCTCCCCTTGCCCCACAATCCATAAAAAATAATTTGATATGAGGTTAGAAATCTATCATAACCAATGACAGACATCCATGCACAAAAATAGCAAGTTTTGAGTTTTAATATTTTATTGCCATATTTTGAAACAACTGGCTAGGCAGCTGCTACTGTTATCTTCCAATTACTTCTCATTTTCCCAGAGTTTTAAATGCAAGCTGTACCAAATTAAATCTAAATCTCTATATGCTTTTTTAAAACTCACATTTCATAAATACTGACAACAAAGTGGAGGGGAGGGGCAGAAATATCAGCTGCAATGGAGATATGAACTGTTTTATTAAATCTTCCAATGACTTATGTTCAATTGTCATAATGTATGCAGGTATGCAAACCTCTAATGCAGTCAGAGGAGCCTGCCATGGCTGCTGTCTCTGAATAGGCCTCTCAGGGCAGTGTTGTTTTGCAGCTTGCTGAAATGAAATTCTCCCTGCCAGTTTTATTAAGATACTCAAGATGAAATCACTTCATTGAATGTTGAAAATATTGCTTGCTCTGGTGTAACCCTATATCACAGTGTTCAAATACGAAAAAAAAAAAAATTCAGTCAAAAAGACCTAATGTGTCATATTTTAGGGATATCACCCCAAATAAAATTGGGATTGATTAGTAGATTGAAAATCTAGATGGAAACAGAATTTTAAGAGTGATTATTTTTTTCAGCACCAAAATTCTTTTCATATTATGAATTGTGAGTTTTGTACTTTGTAATTGTATGTTTGCTGGGGAGGAAATAGTATATATTCTAATCTTTTTTATTTTCCTTTTTTTCCCTTATGCAACTCCTTGACCCTAACCAAAAAAGAGTTAAGGGTGGGACCAATAGGCAGACTTTCACCATTCCTCTGACTTTTACTTGCTGGATTTCAACAGGAACATAAATATATACACATGTCTAGTACATATATATGGATATGTACATGCTTAAATCCAACCGTATGTGTATATAAGAATATATATGTGTGTGCATTTCTCTATATTCATATGTATTGCATATAGTATTTACATACACAGATATATATGTATGTATGTATGTCTGAATTCAGAAATAATGTGGCTAAGTTACTTCCCTGGTGCCAAATTTCTGCATAGTCAAGCTTGTCATCCTTACCAGCACAAGAGCATTTGTCACTGCTCAGTGCATGATGAATTATGTCAACAACAATCTGTCCAGTCAAACAAACATAAGTAAAAGAAAGGCCCTGCTTTAAGATAAACCTAGACATACAGCTGTAAATGTAGGTGGAAATGTTGGTGAACCACAAATTTGGAACAAGACAAAGGCTAGTGGTTGATGATAGCTCATTCTTTTCATATCCACTAACAGGAACAGATTAGAAATTAATGATTTTTTCGTTGCTCAGCTGGAACCTTTTCAGTGTTTAAAAAAAATTATTTTATTTTTTTCAGTAAACAAATTTTTTCATTCTTGTCTTGCACTTCCCACCCCTAATTGAAAACAGAGAGAGAGAGAGAGAGAGGGGGGGGGGGAGGAGTGGGGAGGAAGGGACAAAGAGAGCAAAGGAGAAAGAAAAAGAAAGGAAAAAAAGAAGGAAGGAAGGAAGGAAGGAAGAAAGAAAGAAAGAAAAGAAAGAAAGAAAGAAAGAAAGAAAGAAAGAAAGAAAGAAAGAAAGAAAGAAAGAAAGAAAGAAAGAAAGAAAGAAAGAAAGAAAGAAAGAAAGAAAGAAAGAAAGAAAGAAAGAAAGAAAGAAAGAAAGAAAGAAAGAAAGAAAGAAAGAAAGAAAGAAAGAAAGAAAGAAAGAAAGAAAGAAAGAAAGAAAGAAAGAAAGAAAGAAAGAAAGAAAGAAAGAAAGAAAGAAAGAAAGAAAGAAAGAAAGAAAGAAAGAAAGAAAGAAAGAAAGAAAGAGGGAAAGAGGGAAAGAGGGAGGGAAAGAGGGAGGGATGGAGTAAGGAAGGAAGGATGAAAGGATGGGAGGAAGGAAGGGTAGAAGAGTGGGAGGAAGAAAGGGTGGAAGGGGGGAGGAAGGAAGGGTGGAAGGAAGAAAGAAAAAAGGACAAAATTATTGTAACAAACATGGGTAGTCAAGCAAAACAAATTCCACATTTGTAATGTCCCAAAAAATAAAATAAAATGTCTCAATCGATACCCCAAGGCCATCACATCTCTGTCAGGACAGTGGTACGTTTTATCACAAGTCCTCTAGAATTGTATTTGGTCATTTCAAGATCAAAGTTCTTAATTCTTTCAGAGTTGTTTATCTTTTTAAGTTTTAGTACTTTCGAAACCAAGAAGACTTGTGTTCAAATTCTGATTCAGACACTAGTTATGTGACCCTGGGTGAATCATTTAACCTGTATGAGCTTGGGCTTCTTCATTTGTAAAAGTGGGACAAAAATAACACTTACCTCACAGGGTGAGTGTTAGACAAAGAATATTAAAACATTTTGCAAGCCTTAAAATACAATATAAACATGCTTTTTAAAATTATTTAAGATTCAATTTATGGAATAAAATATACATTTCTATAAATAAGATTACTGTATATAAAACTGTAAATCCACTATGCACAGCTTGCTATCCCTTTGAAATATAGTTTATTATGTAAATATCTTTTTCCCCTTCCTTACACTCCCCCCACCCCCAGATGGCTATGATTAGACACAAATTAAGAGGGGCGGAAGGGAGAGAGAGGGAGAGAGAGAGAGAGAAGGTAATATATACATTTATTTATCAATTTTTTCTCTGGATGCAGATAGGGTCTTTCTTCATATGTCCTTCCTAGTACTAGGTCTTCCTTCCTAGTACTAGGAAGGACATATGAAGAAAGACCCTATCTGCATCCAGAGAAAAAATTGATAAATAAATGGGTATGGGTAAATGATAAATAAATGACTTATGTGTATTCATAAGTCAAAATAACTTATTCACTCAAAATCATTCTTAAAAAAATATTGTTGTTACTGTTGCATTAGAAACATGCTTTAAAAATTTTTTTTTTTAAATGAAGGAAAAGCAACGAGGAGTCACAATAACCAAGGCAAATGGCAAAGAAAGTGCCTAGATTTACCAACACAGGGTTGGTAAATCTTTTGTGCTTTAACTGAAAAGTAATGCTGATACTGCATATGTTTAGGATACAGTTATGATTTGCATCACTAGCCTCTAATAACTTCTAAGTGGAGCCCCCCAAATAATTCCAGCTCATTCATTGGCAAGGCCTGATCATAAATATCTACAGTGTCATCAATGATTTGCCACATCAAGGCTTGCTTCATCAAAATGTAAAATAACCTCTTTCCTTCTTCCCTCCCAGCCCTCTAAAGAGGTCCTAAATTTCTCTAAGTTTTGAGTTCTTGGAAGCTGGAACTGAAAGATTAGAACATAAAAAATGCAAAATTTTATTTTTTTATAAATTGTTTTAGTTTCTCCTATTTCCATAGCTATGAGTGAACTGACTCCAGGACGGGAAGAGTTAAATCAATTTTCATACACTCACACACACAAATACATACACACACACACACTTATATGCTTATATAAATATTTCTCTCCCCAAAAAAAGTTTAACTATCAAGAGTAGCTCTAAAAAAACATTCCAAAGTTCTTTCCAATGCTAGTTTACACTTTCATAAAACTGACATCTGCATTTCCAAAGAAATATTTCACTGTCAGAAAAGTCCAATGTAATTTGGTTTGCTTGAAATGTTTCAGACTCAGGCTGACTTGAGAATCATCAACCACTTACCACTACCACCACCACCTGCCTACAATCCCAGAACCCCTACTCTTCACCCAAAGGCAATGCACTGACCTCTTCCATCCACCCTCCAACAAGGCCAGCCAAAACTACAGGGAGGCTCAAGGGAGCTATGATCTGCCACTGATTTCCTGTTCCATCTTGAGTGAGTCACATAACACTTCTGTATTCCAATTGTCTTATGTCTGTCTGAAAGCAGACACTGACTTTAAGGGGCTTCACTGAAGAACAAAGGCTCCCTTGCATGTAGGTCAGTTAAAGGACCTGGGTGCAGCCCTAAGCATTTTGAGGAGAATGATAGGTTTGTAACACCTGGGCTTTTTAGTTCTAGTCAGACTAATGATTGGTTGGGTGCCCCTTGGGGTATGTCATTTGGCCTCCTCAATCTCAATTTCCTCATCTATAAAATGATCTGGTTGGAGTAGATGATCTCCAACTTCTCTCCCAGCTCTAAATTAAAATGAATTGGTGAGCTTTTTGCAAAATGTTTACTCCTCTTAATCCACCCAATTAACCCTTGGATCTGTATTTTCTCTATTGGTTCAAATCTCTTCCAAGCAACCTGTCTAAAGAGATTGTTCTAAGTATTTCACTAAAAAGACATGTGCCTATAGCATGAGTCCTAAACTAATCATTACTCTTTTTTTTTAATTAAAGCTTTTTATTTTCAAAACATATACATGTATAATTTTTCAACATTAACCCTTGCAAATCTTTATGTCCAAATTTCCTCCCTTTTCTCCACCCCTTCCCCTAGATGGCAAGTAATCCAATATATGTTAAACACAGTAAAAATATTTGTTAAATGCAATATTTGCATACATATTTATACAATTATCTTGCTACACAAGAAAAATCAGATCAAAAAGAAAAATAAATTGAGAAAGAAAATAAAATGCAAGCAAACAACAATAAAAAAAGTAAAAATGCTATGTTGTGATCCACACTCAGTTTCTGCACTCCTCTGGGTGCAGATGGTCCTGTCCATCACAAGACCATTGAAACTGGCCTGAATCATCTCATTGTTGGAAAAAGCCACATCTATTGGAATTGATCGTGGTATAATCTTCTTGTTGCCGTGTACAATGAACTCCTTGTTTTGCCACTTCACTTAGCAACAGTTCATGTAAGTCCCTCCGTGCCTTTCTGAAAATATCCTACTGGTTGTTTCTTATAGAACAATAATATTCCATACATTCATATGCCATAACTTATTCAGCCATTCTCTAATTGATGGGCATCCATTCATTTCTAGTCTCTTGCCACTACAAAGAGTGCTGCCACAAACATTTTTGCACATGTGGATCCCTGTAATATTCTTCTCTAAAGTGTAATGTTCTCTGGGAGCAGGTTTCTTTTCAGTTCAATAATTCAGTTCAGATTTAATAATCACCTCAAATGCAGCCAGGAATTAAAGTCCAAATCCTTTATTATTCCTTCAAAGTCTTGTCTCCTTCCTGAAGCCCGGTTGGCTTTCTTAGAGGCCTATCTCTCTCCTTGATTTTGAGACTCCTGCTGCTAGTCCTTTGCCTCTGCCAGCTTCTGCCTCTAGCTTCCTCCAAATGTTCCAAAACCAAAGGTTTGTACTTCAGCCTCCAGCCAACACAAAGGTGGAAAATGGAATGAATCTGTCTCTTCCTCTGACAGCTTCTAGTGGGCTTCTCCTTCCTGGCCCTGAGACGACCTTCTTATATATCCCACACTGAATATAAACCAATCATATCACTAGGAAACCATTATTGGTTGTAGGATTAAATCAATGCTAAATTAGATTTAACCTTGTCTCCTCAATTCCACTTAGTACCTTATTTCAAGTTCTGGCCCATAACATCTCCTTGTAGGATCAAATCAATCATATTGAACCAGGTTAAATTAGATACTTATTGTCTCTATCAATTCCACTGACTTAGTACCTTGTAAGAATCCTTGTAAGAAAGGTCCCTTTCCTTCCTTTAAGATCTCTTCGGGATTTAAGCCCAGTAGAAACATTGCTGAGTCAAAGGTATGCACAGTTTGATAATTTTTTTGAGCATAGTTCCAATTTGCTCTCCAGAATGGTTGGATCAGTTCACAACTCCACCAGCGATTTATCAGTGTCCCAGTTTTCCCACATCCCCTCCAACATTTATCATTATCTTTTCCTGTTATCCTAGCCAATCTGATAGGTGTGGTATCTCAGAGTTGTCTTAATTTGCATTTTTCTGATCCATGGTGGTTTAGAAAACCTTTTCATATGACTAGAAATGGCCAAACCATTACTCTTTTGCAATCACTAATTACCCTCAAGTGTGAGCATATGTCCTTTTATGGAGGACAAGAAATCAATCAATCCAATTCCTTTCTTTAAACATTTTGCTCAGGCTCTCCATGACAGTTATTACCATTGACAGGTGAAATTGTACCCAAAGCATGTCAACCAAAACATTATATAATCATCCATTAAATTTGAATCAGTTACTTGTTGTGGCATAAGCATATGGTCCTTCTTTGGACCACTACCTATTGATAGTGTTTTTTGTTCACAGTATATTTCAGGCTGAAGTTGAAATTATTAGCTGGATTTGCTCTCCTTATTTCAGTGCAAGTTTAATTTTCCCTTAACATACATGGAAATCTTCATCAGATTCGACAGGAGTTGGAATCAAATTAAAAAATAGACCTCTCATCACTGTGATGTCACACATGAAATAGTACTGGGACATATAACTGCCTAGTTTGTGAATTATGATTTATTAGAAAGGTTCTCTTGTAAAAATAAAACCTCTTAAGACAAAAGGCAAATATGGAAACCAAAGACCTACTTAGAAGAAAAACAAGTGAAAGGCAAGTGACAAAAAAAGCTAGAGAAGAAAATTTACCTATGGGATCTGAAAATGTATAAATTGAGTCAAACTTACAGAGATCACTGCTAGAGGCCACAGGGCCCAGAAGAGATGGCAAGAACCATTTATTGGCCAAAGAAGTCAACACTACTAAAAACTAAACAAAACTTCTTTGGTCATATCCACAGAGGTAGGTGAAAGGAAAATGCTAGAAAAATACAGTCTTTGAAAGGGATTGATGAAAAAAATATTAATATTCAAATGGTACCTGACTTTATTCCCTCTAATTATTGAAAATTTTTGGGTAAATGAAAATGTTTTCCTTGTTTTTTTCAGTAATTTTTAAGTAGTGTCTAACTTTTTGCAAACTCATTTGGGATTTTCTTGGCAGAGATGCTTTGTCATTTCTTTCTCCAGTTCATTTTGCAGCTGAGGAAACTGAATCAAATAGAGTTTTGTGATTCGCCCAAGATCACCCAGCTAGTGTCTAAGATCAGATTTGAATTCAGGAAAATGGGTCCAGGCCCAAGATTCTATCTACTGTGCCACCTAGCTGCCCAAGTGTTTTCCTATTGTGATGAATTCAACCATAAAAATGGACCTACTTAGAATTATAGGATCACTTAAGTACAGATTAAATTATTTTGATATGATGCAATTGTGAAACTATTGCTTTAAAAAAAAAGGCAATCTCTTCCTTTCATATAACATAGTATGTTATAACATAGTAAAAAAGTAGGCTTTTTATTTTTTCAGTTATGGAGTAAAGGAAATCTGGAAATCTGTGTCAATGTCTCATTTTAATGCCTTTTAATTTCCATCAGTGTAAAAACTCAGTTAACTGAAATGATTTTTTTCAGTATTTAAGTTAAAAGGGGGCACCTGACCCCCCCCAAAAAAAATCATAAAAAATAATTATTCAAAACAGTTGCTTCAAATAACATTTCCTGGGGGTCTCTACAGAGGCAAACCAACGACTTTCATGACCTAACAATGGTAATTTGGAGTCAGAATGATGAGCCTGAGGAATAAAGATCCTAAACTCAAGAACTGACATTAATTCTCCTTATTAAGGCAAATTAATACTTGAAAGCAGGTTTTAAGAGTTCAATTCAATAAACATTATACACCTTATATGCTAAGTACCCTATTGTACAGGTGATACAAAAAGGAATATAGTTTTTGCACATGAGTTTATAATCTATTAGGGTATCTTAAATTCAACATAAATGCTCCATTGAGCAGAGAAATGCATATTAACACAACTGAGGTTGTTTTATCATGAGTAGCTAATAGGACAAAAAAAGGAAAATGTTGGATGTTGGAGGGGATGTGGGGAAAATGGGATATTAATGCACTATTGGTGGAGCTGTGGATTAATCCAATCATTTGGAGAGCAATTTGGAATTATGCCCAAAGGGCAATCAAACTGTATATACTTTTTGATCTAGCAATATCACTTCTAGGTCTACATTCCGAAGAGAGCCAAAAAAAAAAAAAAAAAAAAAAAAAAAAAAAGGTAAAAGGATCTATTTATACAAAATTATTTATAGCAACTCTTTTTATGGTAGCTAAGAATTGCTGAGGCAGTTGGGTTTAAGTGACTTGTCCAAAGTTGCACAGCTAGGAAGAGAATAATCTTTTTTTTAAAAAAATGTTAACAAAAATATGTAACATATGTATACTTAAATAAATTTGCCATAGGAGCTGTGTTTTTTAAAAAGAGGTAATCTACTTACAGATTCCATAACCATCCTTTCATGATTAGTCATTGCATTGATTAAAGGTTTGTTTTTTTTTTAATAGCTTTTATTTACCAGATATGTTCTAATTTTTCCCCTCTTCCCCCCCCCCCCAGGTGGCAGGTTAACCAATACATGTTAAATATGTTAAAGTATAAATTAAATATAAGTTAAAGTATAAATTAAATAGAATATGTATATATATGTCCAAACAGTTATTTTGTTGTACAAAAAGAATTGGACTTTGAAATAGTGTACAATTAGCATATGAAGGAAATCCAAAATGCAGGTAGACAAAAATAGAGGGATTGGGAATTCTATGTAGTGGCTCATAGTCATCTCCCAGAGTTCTTTCGCTGGGTGTAGCTGGTTCAGTTCATTATTGCTCTATTGGAACTGATTTGGTTCATCTCATTGTTGAAAACAGCCATGTCCATCAGAATTGATCATTGTTGAAATATACAACGATCTCCGGGTCCTGCTCATTTCACTTAGTATCAGTTCATGTAAGTCTCTCCAGACCTTGCTGAAATCATCCTGCTGGTCATTTCTTACAAAACAATAATATTCCATAATATTCATATATCACAATTTATTCAGCCATTCTCCAATTGATGGGCATCCACTCAGTTTCCAGTTTCTGACCACTACAAAGAGGGCTGCCTCAGTTCACAGGAGTTTCACAGGAAATATGCTAAAACTCTGTCTCTGTAATGCTTTCTTTGACAACCCTGTTCCTTGTCATATTGTTGTCTAAATTAAAACCCTTGTACACTTGATTGATAGTGATCATGAGTTCCTGCAGTGGTTAATTTTCTCATAAATACTTAAACGATAGTTTTTTCAAGCTCAAGTGTAACCGGATATGCCTAGTTTCTGCCATATTAATTTCCAATTTTTGCAAAACATTGAGTTCTTATCCCAAAAGCTGGGGTCCTTGGGTTTGTCAAACACTAGATTATTAAACTTATTGATTATTTTGTCTTTTGGACCTAACCTATTCCACTGATCAACTAGTCTGTTTCTTAGCCAATACCAAATGGTTTTGGTAACCACTGCTTTATAATATAATTTTAGATCTGGTGCAGCTAGGCCACCTTCATTTGATTTTTTTTTCATTAATTCCCTTGAAATTCTTGACCTTTTGTTCTTCCATGTGAACTTTGTTGTTATTTTTTTCTAGTTCAATAAAATAGTTTTTTGGGAGTCTGATTGGCATAGTGCTAAATAAATAGATTAGTTTAGGTAGTATTGTCATCTTTATTATATTTGCTCACCCTATCCAAGAGCATTTAATATTTTTCCAATTAGTTAGATCAGATTTAATATGTGTGGAAAGTGTTTTGTAGTTTTACTCATATAGTTTCTGATTTTCCCTTGGCAGATAGATTCCTAAATATTTTATACTATCAGTAGTTACTTTAAATGGAATTTCTCTTTGTACCTCTAACTGTTGGATTTTGTTAGTGACATATAAGAATGCTGATGATTTATGTGGGTTTATTTTGTACCCTGCAACTTTGCTAAAGGTGTGAATTATTTCTAATAGCTTTTTAGTAGAATCTTTGGGGTTCTCTAAGTATACCATCATATCATCAGCAAAGAGTGATAATTTGGTTTCCTCATTACCTACTCTAATTCCTTGAATCTCTTTCTCGGCTCTTATTGCCAAAGCTAGCATTTCTAATACAATATTGAATCGTAATGAGGATAGTGGGTAACCTTGTTCACTCCTGATCTTATTGGGAATGCTTGCAGTTTATCCACATCACATATGATGCTTACTAATGGTTTTAAATAGATGCTACTGATTATTTTAAGGAAAAGTCCATTTATTCCTATACTCTCAAGTGTTTTTAATAGGAATGAATGTTGGATTTTATCAAATGCTTTTTTCTGCATCTATTGAGATGATCATATGGTTTTTGTTAATTTGGTTATTAATATGGCCAATTATACTGATAGTTTTCCTAATATTGAACCAACCCTGCATTTCTGGTATAAATCCTACTTGATCATGATGTATTATCTTGGGGATGATTTTCTTTAGTCTTTTTGCTAATATCTTATTTAAGATTTTAGCATCAATATTCATTAGGGAGATTGGTCTATAGTTTTCTTTCTCAGTTCCCAACCTACCTGGTTTGGGTATCAGTACTATGTCTGTGTCATAAAAGGAATCTGGTAGGATTCCTTCATTCCCTATTTTTTCAAATAGTTTATATAGCATTGGGCCTAATTGTTCTTTGAATGTTTGGTAGAATTCACATGTAAATCCATCTGGTCCTAGAGATTTTTTCTTAGGGAGTTGATTGTTCTATTTCTTTTTCTGAAATGGGATTATTTAAGCAATTTACTTCCTCCTCTATTAATCTGGGAAGCCTATATTTTTGGAGGTAGTCATCTATTTCACTTAGGTTATCAAATTTATTGGCATGAAGTTGGGCAAAGTAACTATTATTTCTCTAATTTCCTCTTCATTGGTGGAAAGTTCCCCCTTTTCATTTTTAAGACTAACAATTTGATTCTCCTCTCTACTTTTTCTAATCAGATTTACCAAAGGCTTACTATTTTATTGGTTTTTTCATAAAACCAACTCTTAGTTTTATTTATTAGTTCAAAAGGTGTTTTTTTTTTACTTTCCATATTGTTAATTTCTCTTTTTAATTTTAGAATTTCAAGTTTAGTATTTGATTGGGGGTTTTTATAATTTGGTCTTTTTCTAGCTTTAAGTTGTAAACCCAATTCATTGATCTTCTCTTTCTCTTATTTTATTCACGTAAGCTTCTAAGGATATAAAATTACTCCTTATTACCGCTTTAGCTGCATCCCACAAATTTTGGTATGATGTCTCGTCATTATCTTGAGTGAAATTAATAATTTAATTATTAATTGTGACTATAATTTGCTGTTTCACCCAATCATTCTTTAAGATGAGATTATTTAACTAAAGAAGGGAAAGGGACCTGTATGTGCCAAAATGTTTGTGGCAGCCCTTTTTGTAGTGGCTAGAAACTGGAAAATGAATGGATGTCCATCAATTGGAGAATGGTTGAGTAAACTATGGTATATGAATGTTATGGAATATTATTGTTCTGTAAGAAATGACCAGCAGGATGAATACAGAGAGGTTTGGAGAGACCTACATGAACTGATGCTGAGTGAAATGAGCAGAACCAGGAGATCATTATACACTTCAACAATGATACTGTATGAGGATGTATTCTGATGGAAGTGGATATCTTCAACAAAGAGAAGATCTAATTCAGATCCAATTGATCAGTGATGGACAGAATCAGCTATACCCAGAGAAGGAACACTAAGAAATGAGTGTAAACTGTTTGCATTTTTGTTTCTCTTCCCAGGTTATTTTGTACCTTCTGAATCCAATTCTTCCTGTGCAACAACAACAAAAAAATTGATTCTGCACACATATGTTGTATCTAGGATATACTATAATATATTTAACATGTATGAGAATGCCTGCCATATGGGGAGGGGGTGGAGGGAAGGAGGGGAAAATTCAGCACAGAAGGGAGTGCAAGGGATAATGTAAAAAATTAACCATGCATATGTACTGTCAAAAAAAAAAAAAAAAAAGATGAGATTATCTGATTTCCAATTACTTTTTGGTCTACTTCCCCCTAACTTCTTGTTTAATGTAGTTTTTATTCCATCATGATTTGAAAAATTTACTATTTCTGCCTTTCTGCATTTAATTTTGAGGTCTTTATATCCTAATATATGGTCAATTTTTGTATAGGTTCCATGAACTGCTGAAAAGAAAGTATACTCCTTTCTGTCACCATTCCATTTTCTCCAAAAATCTATCATACATAATTTTCCTAATATTCTATTTACCTTTTTAATTTCTTTCTTATTTGTTGTGTGGTTTGATTTATCTAATTCTGAGAGTGCAAGGTTGAGATCTCCCACTATTATAGTTTTGATGTCTATTTCTTCTTGCAACTCTCTTAACTTCTCCTTTAGGAAGTTAGATGCTATACTACTTGATGCATATAGCATTGTCTATGCTACCCTTTAGCAAGATATAATTTCTTCCTTATCTCTTTTGATTATCTGAGATAAGGATGGCTACCCCTGCTTTTTTTACTTCACTTGAAGCATAATAGATTCTGCTCCAGCCTTTTACCTTTATTCTGTATGTATCTCCCTGCTTTAAATGTGTAAACAATACATTGTAGGGTTCTGACTTTTGATCCAGTCTACTATTCATCTCCCTTAATGGTAGAGTTCATCCCATTCACATTTACAGTTAAAATGACTAATTCTGTATTTCCTGCCATATTTTCCCTAGATTATGCTTTTTTTCCCTTGCCCTCCCTGAACCCCTTCCCCAGTATTAAACTTATGAGCCCCCTGCATCACACAGCCCTATCTCTTTAGAATCCCTCTCTCCTCCCTTTAAATTCCTTTCCCTTCCTTGTACCCTTCCCTTATTACTCTTTTCCTTTTCCCTTTTCCTCTCCCCCTTTTTAATGAGGTGAGAGAGAATTCTCTGTAAAATAAATGTCAGTTATTTTCTCTTTGAGCCAATTCTGAAGAGAGTAAGATTCACACACACTCCCCCTCTCTAATTTCCCTCAGATATGATAGGTTTTCTTTGCCTCTTCATGAGATATAGTTTCCCTCTTTTTATCTCCCCTTTTCCCTTTTTCTGGCATTATTCCCTTTTCCATTTCTACTTCCTTTTTTTCTTATTATTGTATCAGTAAAATTATATATGTAGTCTTAATGTATATCCACATCAGAAATACAGTTCTCAAGAATTCCTTTTACCGAGGGCAGCTAGACGCAGTGGATAGAGCACCAGCCTTGAATTCAGGAGGACCAGAGTTCAAATCTGGTCTCAGACACTTAACACTTCCTAGCTGTGTGCCTGGGCAAGTCACTTAACCCCAGCCTCAAAAAAAAAAAAAAAAAAAAAAAAAAAAGATATGTAATTGGGCAAAAATAAAAATATATACATATAAAAGAATTCCTTTTACCTTTTTTTGCTTCTCTTGAGTCCTATGGTTGGAGATCAAATTTTTTGTTTAGATCTGGTTTTTTTCCTTAGAAACAAATTGAATTAATCTGTTTCATTAAATGTTCATCTTCTTCCATGGAAAAAAATTCTAAATTTAGCTGGGTAGTTTATTTTTGGCTGTATTCCAAGTTCTTTTGCCTTCCGGAATATCAGATTCTATGCCCTTCGATCCTTTAATATAGAGGCAGCCAGATCTTCAGTGACCCTTATTGTGGAACTTCAGTATTTGAATTGTTTTTTCCTGACTGCTTGTAATATTTTTTTTCCCTTAGTCTGCTAGTTCTGAAATTGGCCACAATATTCCATGGTGAGTTTTTTTTTTTTTTTTTTTTTTTTTTTTTTTTTTTTTTTTAGGGTCTTTTTCAGGTGTTTGATGAATTCTTTCAATGCTTATTTTGCCTTCTGATTCTATTACCTCTGGGCAGTTCTCTTTGATGATTTCCTGTAAAATAGTATCTAGGCTCTTTTTTTCATCATAATTTTCGTGAAGTCCAATAATCCTCAGGTTTTCTCCCCTAAATCTGTTTTCCAGGTTTGTCATTTTGGCAAGTAGATATTTGACATTTTTCTCCAGTTTTTCATTTTTTTTTTTTTTTTTTTGGTTTTGCTTGACTGATTCTTGGTGTCTCAATGAGTCATTCATTTCTATTTGTTCATTTCTGATTTTTAATGAGTTATTTTCTTCATTAGCTTTTTTTACTTCTTTTTGTATATGTCCAATTGAGTTTTTAAATGAGTTGTTTTGCTCTATGGAATTTTTTTCCATTTCACTAAATTTGTTTTTTAGTGAGTTATTTTCTTTTTCCAATTCACAGATCCTATTTTCCTGTGATTTCTTTACCTTTTCCAATTCCCTAATTCTGTTTCCCTGCACTTCCTGTGAATTCTTTACCTTTTCCAATTCACACTTCAGGAAGTTGTTACTCGCTTGCATAGCTTCTCTCTCCTTTCCCCATTTTTCTTCTCTCTTTTGAGATTTTTAATAGTCTTTTCTAGGAGAGCATTATTTGGGGTATTGTCTGGAGGCTGTTTGCTATTAGTCTCCTCAGGGTTGGAAACCCACTCTCTTTCTGTATAGAAGCTTTCAATCATTCTCTTCATTTTTTTACTCATTTTTTTAAAAGCCTTTAGGGTCTGCCTTCAGGGCAAGGTGGTTACCAGCTTCCTCTGCAGAGCAAGGATGAGTATATGGATAGTACCTGTCCTCTCAATGGGCTGCAAGAAGCAGCCGAGCTACGGGAGGGCTCTGGGAAGAGCTCCATACAGAAGTGACTAGGCCTGGGTATCAAGGGCCAGGCTGTGTAAGTGCCCTGCGAGGAGCCCTGCTGTGAGGATTAGAGACTGCCTTGGGGCTAGAGGTTAAGCACCAAAAGTATCACTGCCCCCCCATAAACACCTGTTTTGAATGCTTTGAGTATTAGCAGTCGCCCTATCCCTCACGGCACCGGAACTGTCTCTGCCTGGGGAGCACTGTCCAGTAGAGCTGGGGAAATTCCACTACCCCAGGCCGACCCCCCCATTGTACAGATGAGAGGCTTCCCTTAAATGTGCCCCTGCTGTATGTGACTACCCCCAAACAAGAGTCCAGAATGCCACTAAAGAGCTGTGTTATGGTCTGCGCCAAGTCACTCCCGGTCCTGGGTGGGCACAGCTAGTTCCTCTTAGACTATGATGTCCTTCAGTGTACCCTCTACCCTAGGTTCCAATTTCTCTGCTGATCCACTACTCTGCAACCAAAGTAAAGCAGTCAGGGTATGGCAGAGAGCTCTATGTAAACCTTCCAACGGCAGAGGCTGCCCCTGCTCCTGATTCTATCCCTCCCCTGCTGTTCCCGCCACTCAGGACAAACCTTTTCTGGTGATATTCCAGATTATCTTCGGTTGGTGAGTTGTTGTACTTCCAATCTTCGTGAACCTTACCAGTCTAGCACTATTTTTTAGGCTAATTTTAAAAATTGGTAATGAGGGTATGAGAGGAGCTCAGAATCTCATTTGTGCCTTCTCCACCACCTTGGCTCCGCCTTCTGATTAAAGTCTTTAAAATATTATTGTCATATATTCTCCTGGTTCATCAGTTCATTTAAGTCTTCCCAGTTTTTCTGAAATCATCCTTTACATCATTTTTTTTTTACAAGAACAATAGTATTCCATTGCAATCATATACCATAATTTCTTTAACCTTTCCTAATCGATGAGCCTGCCTTGGGTTTCAGTCGTTTGCCACTACAAAAAGATCTGCTATAATTTTTGTACATATGGATTCCTTTTCCTCTTTGATATCTTCTTGTGGCATAACTGGGTTGAAAATATGCTTAATCTAGTAACTTGCTTTTCCAAAATGCCTGGACCAATCTACAACTTTACCAATACAATAGTACACATTAATACCTATTTTCCCACAACTCCTCTAATCTTTGTCAATTTTTTGGTCAACTTTATCAAGCTGGTGGTTTTGTGAAGTAATCCCAGAGTTGCTTTAATTTTCATTTCCTTAATTATTAGTAGTTTAGAACTTTTTTATTGTTATGGCTATTGATAAATTGGATTTCTCTTAAGGTAGCTTGCTAACATGCTTTTTTATAAGCCCTTTTCAATTTTGACTTTTTAGCTCTACTGGCAATAGTACTTTGAACCAAGGAGCTTAATTCCTTTTGGGGAAAAACTTGATTTGGTAAAGCTTGAATTTAATGTACAATAGTCTAGAATAGACTATTGCAGAATAGATTAGAATAGTCTAGTCCTTTTCCAAAAAAAAAAAACAAAAAACAAAAAACAAAAAACATGCTAGAATTTTTATCCTTTCTTCTTTCTGTACTGCACATGAATATTTTAAAATTCACTAGGCCACCTGAAGAGAGATGTCTACGTAGCCACTGAAGAAATTTTATTAATGGGGTAAAGAAAGAGGAAACAGTGAATAAAAATGTGTTTCTGGATAGAATGGGAGAGCGGTGGAAGCATGCGTGATAATATAGGAGCAACTGATAATACCAGATGGTAACTTCACTGCCCAGCAAGGATGAAAAGACTAAATCCTGAAAGCAATTCAGGTCGTCTAATCTAACCAGCTCTGTCAAATAGCCTCAGAGAGATTAAGGGAGTTTGCTAAGCTCACACAGGTTGCAACCAGTAGAGAAGAGACTCAATTCAAAAACCTTAACTTCTGAGGCAGGGCTTTCTCCACTGGACCCAAATGACTTAGATTATTTGAAGATGTGCTGAATTGTGTTCCAAAATGATGGGTGAATGGCATTATATGTTACTTAAGGAGACAAACACACTCCTAACTTGAGTCTGCATAAGGAAGAAGTCAAAAGTTGTAGAGAAAACTATTTCAAAATACAGGAGGAAAAATTTAGTTTTGTTGCCTTAAATAGGTGAGGAAAAAAATTTCTTGAATAAATGTTCTCTCATCTTGTATTTCCCTCTCCTTTGTTCTGCCATTCTTAGTCATTGTGACCCCATTTGGGGTTTTCTTGGCAAAAATATTGGAGTGGTTTGCCATATTTTTCCTCCAACTCATTTACACATGAGAAAACTGAGGCAAACTGAGTTAAGTGACTTGCCAAGATCATCCAAGTGTGTGTTCCTGACTCCAGGACTGGCATTTTATAAACTGTTCTACAAGTAGGCCAGTATCACCAATTTATAAGTGGAACAGAGTAAGAATGATTGGAAAATTAGGAAGGGGCCAGATTTTAAAGGTTTTTTTATGTGATGTTGGAGGTTAATAGGAAACCATTGGAGTTTATCGAATAGGTAAGTAGAACATGGACAGATCTGTACTTTATGACTGTCCATTTGACAGCTGAGTCTGGAGGATGGATTGAATGGGGAAAAATGTGGCAGAAAGGCTATTATAGTAAGTCAGGCATTGGTGATGTTGGGCCCTGGGAGATGACAGTCATCACTATAGTGTTGCCCATTTAGAGGAAAAGAGGAGGATCTATAGTAGCAATGTGAAAAGATAACAGTTGGTAGGACTTAGCAACAGTTTGGATGTGGTGGGCAAGAGAGAGTAAGGAAAGATACACCAGGATTTTGAGCTTAAATGATAAGAGGATACCTTGTACAATAAATGGGGAATTAGAAGTGATGCAAACTTTGGGGCAAATGATAATGAGTACAGATTCTTCCTGTACCAGGTCACCAGAATGATGGGGTTAGCCATCAAATTATGGGGCACAGGGTGAAACCCCAAAAGTATACTGGGGTTAAAGTTGGTGTCACAAGTCATCCCAAAAGAATCTGTAGGCATTAACTTCCAAATCAAAGGGCAAAAATTTTATTGCACTAAGAGGGGGCTAACTTCCAAGAGGAAGGGATTTTAGCAACTAACAAGGGGAAAGACAAGTAAGTTCCTTAGAGGAACTCACAATTAACAAGGAAAACCCTATGAAATGGAAGACACGAATTGGGAGTATGCCCCTGACAAGTCACCATGCTAAATTCAGAAAAGTTAACTGTATTAAGGAGAATGCCATTGACCCACAGGAAAAACTCAAGAAAGTTAGTGAAAAAAACTCAAATTAGTATGAGCAGATCTTTTATAGGGGAAATAAAATCTCAAGGGTTTTTATATCATGATTGCATATAATAAAGGATTTCAAGAGACATCCACTTGGGGCAGGACTGTAATCCTATTCAAAGCTGAAAAGATCCCATCTAGGCCCTTCCCCCATCTTGCCAGGGAGTATTATAACCCTATCAATGCTTAGGCTTTCTCTGCTAACATTTACAGTGATACTCATGACCTCATCATTATTGTATATTTCAAGCATTTGCTTCCTCTGCCCCTCCCCCCCATTTAAGATGTAGGGAAGAGAAAATAGAATTTTAAGCAAAATACATATCCAAATGTAAAAACTCAGGGTTTATTTCAAGTTTCAATACTAATCTCTGGCAATTATATGCCAGTTTCAAAGAAAAGAACAGTAATTAGTTTAGTTCAATTTTGTTGTAACAGATATTTTGAACAGTTTTGAAAAATCCCTGGTCTGGTTTACCATTTCATGTTTTTTTTATCGGCCTTATCTAGGCAATATAAGTTTGCAATATAATACCAAAAACATGACTCAAAAAAAAAAAGAGTATCAAGTAACTACCAAGGGGGTTTCTTTAGACTCTGTATGTATACTTCTTGGTTTAACATATTAGTTACCTGTCACTCTCATTTTTATAAACTTTGGGTAAAATAATTTGTCATGCTTTATAAAGCTTTTTATTTTGATTTTGACCTAAAGAAAATGGAAAATATTTGTAGATGAAATCACATAGCATACATAATTGTCTTTAGAATATTAGTCACCTGAATTTTAAACACAAGGATATTTACACTAGACACTGTTTTGAGATTTATAAATAAAGTACAATGTAAAGAATACTTGATTTGGAGCTTAAGAGACCGGCCAATTCTACTTGTGTAACTGACTCCATTTCCACATCAATAAAATGATATTTTTGAAGGACTCTTTCTCCTATGGATCTATAATCTTGTAAAAAAAAAAAAAAACCCTTTCACTAGAATGATACATATTTACTACTATGTGCTTCTTAGCATATCAACATGGGTTGATTTCGAATTGGTGATAATCTGACCTTAAATTTAATGCCATACATAGAAGTTTGGTAAAATTACTATTTCCATTTTGGGGTTAATATGCCAGAATACCTGTCTACTAAGTACTACATAACAATTTCTAGTCCATTAACCCTAAAACATCAAAAAATACAATACTGAATATGACATCTGGGTTAGCTCCCTGTTGACTTCAGGATCAGGCAGAGTCAGAATCAGCCAAAGTCCTTGATCTTTAGGGGGAGAAGTAAAGGAGACAGACAAATCTCCATGAGGCGAGCCACCAACCTCCCTTTTCCTCCTCATCTCCTCTAAAGTGACTCTGGCTTGTCTTACTCCACCCCCTAATCCCTCCTACAATTATCTATATACACCAAAAGAGTCAGCACGGAATAGTGAGAAGGGCCATTTTCCAAGCATATGCTAATAAGAATATTGTCCAATAGATAATTAGCCTTAAGTGCTTGATTGTCTGATTCCACTGCACCTATTCAAAGTTTCAGCCCTTTACAACGGAACACTTATTTCTGTTAATTCATGAATTTCCTATAAGACATTGTGTTTGAGGACACAGTGTTATGTAATTCTATGAGCTTTCATTGGTGACCAGCAAACCTTAAGGGTTCACTGAATTAGAATTATGGGGTCAGTTTTCAGGGTTGAGATTTCAGTGTACAGCAAAGCTTCTTAAACTAGGGGGTCACAACCTGTTGTGTAACTGAATGTAGGGGTTGCAAAAAATTTAAAAATTTCTGAATGCAAAAACCAAAAATCATTTCAAAATCAAACATAATGTATCTGAGATGTTTCTGGCATCACTTGCCCATGTTGCATCACACAACTTCACTGCAGTGTTGGTGCTAAACACATTCTTCAGCCAGAAACACCTCAACTCGGATTTGCGAGAAAAAGGGATTGCAAGTGGAAAAAGTTTAATAAGTCCTAGTGTAAGTAATGAAATCTTACCATGCACTTAAGTCTCTAAAGCCAAAACAGTGAGCTGGTAGCAATTATAATTGACATATGTAACATTAAGGGTAGTGCTCCACGGGCAGGTTTGGGGACAACAAAGTTGAAATGTTGTGACTAAAATGCATCACTTTCAGATTAAGCGTGAACTCTTGAGTATAAGATCAGAGGACCTAGGGAAATTCTATTCAGTATTTTGTGTATGCTTGTAAAAGCATAGGGAGCAAATCAGTTGCAAATCAGACTAAGAACCAAATAAGGAAACAGTAGGAATATTAAAAACAAATTTTATTTTTTCTTAAGAACAATTTTACTGCCAAAGTTTAAGTCAATGATATCAAATTATTACTATCAATTTCATTAAGAAAAATCTTATTTCTTGAAAGAACTGTCAACCGATGATCTCAGAATACTTATCAGAACCTTATCTGGAAATAACTCATCAAACAAAGAAGTAGTGGGTTTCCTCTTTCTAGTTGTTGTACTCTTGGAGAGCCTGAGCCATGAAGAGTTTGCCCAAGTTCTGTGCAGTGAACTCTTTGATGTTCTGGCAGTAAGTGTTAATTTGGCCTATAAATGAAGTAGAGAAATTAAGAGTGCCATGAGCTTTAATCAAGTGAAGGCAATAACATCTACAATTAGTTCTTATAAATTATGCTTATAAGAAAATATCCTATTTTTTAAAAAACAGGGTACAAAAAAAGTATCAATCACAAAATTTGAGAGTTGAACCTTGGCAATCAGTTAGTTTAATTAATACACTAAAAGAATCCCCAAGATCATATATTCAATTAGTAATGATCTAGTTGCTGCTTGAAAACCTCTAAGAAAGATCACAATGCTTTTAAAATTAGATCATTCTACTTTATAACTTTTTAATTGTTGTTCCTGACATCAATGCTTCTTTTAAAAACAAATTCAAATTTTAGTCAAAACACTTGCATGATACAGTATCACAAAAGAAAAGGGAAAAAACTTAAGAAAGTTGTTAAAAGTTAACTTCAGTCTAATCGATCACAGATTGCTGACTACTCAGGAATATGGTTGGGATTGTCCTAAGTCTAATGGAGAAGTGGCTCTTGTCCATTTTGGTCCAAATACTGGTTTACAAAGACTTCACATAAATATAATGAGAAAGCAACAAAAATTCTAATATCTCTTAAGTATTTAACTCTAGTTTATTTTGATTTCTAGAATTCAATGGAAACACAACTTTTATCTAAACCACATGGTAATCAATTTACAAGACTCATACTCAATTTGTAAATTATTCTGTAAAAGATAATTTTATGACATTTGCATCATTTAAATACTATAAAATATAATTCTAGCTCATCTAAATGGAAACTTTGAAGATTACTGTTTTGAATTTTTCAAAGATAAATGATAAACTGATTCAAACTACATTCTAATCACATTTTTTACTTCATCATAATAAAGTAAAAATCAAAAGAGATTTATTTACATTTATAATATTAATAGGTCAAAATAATATCCCATCATCTAAAGGTTGAAAGGGTTAAGAGACAAAGACAAACCAGTCAAGAACTATATTCTTCAACCCAAATTTAGGTCCACATTGAGAGAATGGTACTTATTGCCACATGTGTAAAAGAAGGGAAAAAAGTATAAACATGTTCCTTATTAGATTATAATTGTCTTCTTGCTAAATCTGAAAAAGGCCTCACAATAAAACTGCGTAATTGTAAAGAATCTGCAAATGCAATGATGCCTTATTTAAAATGTTTAAGTTTAGATGTATTCTGAGAAAGTATTACTGAAAGGATTGATATATACAGCTGAAACAAAACCACTTCACCTTAAAAGAATCCTGGGACTCCAGAGAGAAAAATAAACTTTTTTTTTTTTTTTTTTTTTTAAAAGACCCATTAAACTGCTACTTTATCCACTGCTAAAGCACTGGTACACTGAAAAATAATTCATTACCACAAATCCTTTTAATGACTTTTAATTTATCCTCAACCAATTTGTGATAGGTTTTTTCTGTCCACATTTTCCTTATCTTATATTTAGTATCAATACAAGTGAGAAGAGCTGAAAAATGGTTGACACCAGGAAAGAGACAATACCTGCAATAAGAAGAGACTCCATCCTGGCAGGGGGCTGAAGAGGTTTGAAGAGTTTGGACATGTCCTCTTCAGGGAGAGGAGGTTCTCCTCGGCTCTGGCGCTGTAGATTCTCCTGCTGACGACGTTGCTGATACTGGAAAAGGAAAATCAAGTTTGTATTATTGTCAAATTTGCCACCAGCTAGAGGGAAAATGGTCTCTATGATTTATACAATAAGCAATTACTCTAAAGCTCTGGATTCTCCATAACCTTCTTCTCCATAACCTATTATCTTCCTTCCCCCACTTATTTAATCATTTTAAGGCTATCAATTCTAATCCAAGTTCTGTATTGACTACATGACCCTGTTAATACTGTAAAAACAAAGAAAAATGTTCCTTCACCTGACAGGTGTTCTTGAACAGCTGAAAATTATTTCGAAGAATTTTGTCACCAGAAAATACTGCATAAAAACTAAATCATTTTAATAGAAAAAGACAGTGTAACAGCATTTGGGTCAAAAGACATGTATGTGTTCAACTACACAATCTTTAAAATCAGTCTGGTCATAAAGAGGCTGAGCTATGCTTGAAAAAGCAGAGAAATGTATGCCCAAAATGAAAAAACGGTAGGAGTTCTCGATTATATTATGTAGTAATTTTTGCATAAAATACAATCAAGTCAAAAACAGATTTTGTAAAAAAAAAAAAAAAAAAAAAAGGGATAACAGGCTTGGCAAATATAGTGCCTATTTAAATAGGAAAAAATATTTAATAATTTCAGTACTTAAGAATTATTTGAGAAATCACGAATATTTCCAAAGAACTAAAGGAAATGGATAGAAAACCATTTATCCTGGTTGGATTTAGATTTGCTTGAACCAACTAAACCTCTTGAAGTTCTTTAAATTGTTTTCTTCCTTTCCTTCCTTCCTTCCTTCTTTCTTTCTTTTGCTGAGGCAATAAGGGTTAAGTGACTTGCCCAGGGTCACACAGGCAGGAAATATTAAAAGTGTCTGAGACCAGATTTAAACTCAGGTCCTCCTGACTTCAGGGCTGGTGTTCTATCCACTGAGCCACCTAGCTGGCCTGAATACATTGTTTCTATGATTTATGAAGAATTAAGAAGAAAATGCAAGATCAGCCTAATTATATGCCAGACAACTTCTAAAAGACTGATGATTGCATTAAATAATCAAATAAAAAAATTATGACAGTTCTTTAAATATCAGGTTATTGTTAATTCCTATATCTGGAGCCATCTCAACAGTTCTTAATTTTGCTCAAGGAATAAAACCATTCACTAAAGTCCAATTCTAATGTATAACATGGATGTACAGGTGATTTGTGTTCTCAAAAGCTCTAAGGTCTGGAAGCATCTACCAAACTGACCTAGAAAGTGTGCCTGCATGATATTTCAAGGAACAACCAGAATTCAGACTCACGTGAAGGTCCCAGCAGGGGATCTTATTAATCCAAACTAAACTAAACTAAAATTAGGTAGGTACTCTGATATTTATCAAAAACATTCCCTGCAGCACAGGCTGATAAAGGTCAGGAGGCTATCAAATACCAAATGTTGAAGACACAGATTACTTATGAAAACTACATTCAAAATTAACTTACTTTTAGTAAAAAGATATAAGAAAATGTGTAAATAAACTCTTGGAGTTTGAGAATCTGGATATATTCATTAATCATTTCACACCTTTTCACATCAAAAAAATGTCCAGGAGAAAGCTCAAATTTACCTTCTTTTCCTTTACTTTGTAGAAAGTTCTGGTAAAATGTTTAAATTAAATTTCTTTTCAATGAATATACAATAATAATTTAAAATAGGTATGGACTCATCAATATTTTGGCTAAACATTATTGTAACAAAGATATCCATGTAAAAATTATTTCAGTTTTATAACTGTTCATAAAAATGTTACATACTGCCCATCTGTCTTTTCTTCCAATGCTATTGCTAGAGATTTTCCCCCTTCCTCTCATTTTTCCCTTGGCCAGGTTACAGCCTGTGACCAGTTCATTTCCGTTTTGGTCTCCTCCAAGACGTTCTTTTAAATCAGTATCAATGTAGAGTAGACTGGCTAGAGAGAGGTAAGGGAACTGCCTGCTACCTAAACATGGCCCACTATTGTTTGCTCTCTCACCTCAATTCTCCTTTTACATGAGATTTTCATTGACATATTTTGTTTCTATGTTCATTTCCCCACATCCTTCCTTCCCCGATTCATAGACCTATTCCTTATAACAAAGAATATTTTTAGAGAAAAAATATGGAGGGAAAAAAATTAATCAATGCTTCCCCTCCACCCCCAATCTGACAATGATATTCAGTGCTCCACAACTGAGGACTCCCAACATTATAAAGGAGAGTATGTTGCAAGGTGGAAGATTGTCTTTAAGAGACAAGGGAATTTCACATCTCTTCATTAAGACCAAGCTTGTTCTTTATAATTTTGTATTATTCAGGTGCCATTGATTTATAGTGGTTCAAGTCACTAAGTATATTGCTTTCTTGAGTCTGCTTATTTCACTTTGCATCAATTCATATAAATCTTCATGTATTCTACAATTTATATATTTGTTATGTTCATTGTTTCCTAAGACACATTAATATTCTATTTTAAATATGATCTCAGTGGCCCTGAGAATATTCTCTGAAATATAGATGGGAGAGAGGACACCATTTGAACCTTCAATATGTATGTATATACGACTTATTCTGCATAAATTAAGAAGTGAAATATTACAATTATCAGAAGCAAAAAGAGTTAGCAAAGGAAAAAGACCCATTTTTAGGGTTTTGGAATATTTGTATATAAGGAATTTGGGGTCATTAGTAGTCCCTCTCAGTCTCACTGAAGGCAGGACTATTCCATTTTCTATTCCTTGCCTTCAGTTAGAAAAGTACTCTATTTTAGGTATATTGTGGACATTTATGACGTGGACTGAAAACATAATATCATTTCTAATAATGTCTACATGGGAGAAACTATATCTTGAATTACTAAAGACTGATGTATTTAAAAACAAATTAAGAAAAAAATAACCTTATTATAGAGGGAATAGGAAGGTGTGAGATGGAGAATTGCTTAGATATCCAAATATAATTTTTATGAAGGCCTAATAGTCTAAGAAATACTACTTTTTAAAGTTATAAGCTAATTTGAAATCATCTTATCTAGGAATCAAATACTAGGACATATTACAGCAGTGTAGTATAAAACAATTTTCTAGTAAATAGAAAAGGTATGTGTGGCCTTCAGGCAATACTACTAACACAAAGGTTAAATATGCTTTCTATATGTAAGAAAATATTCAGGTAATTTCCCCCATGCATCTTTGACCTATATATATTCTTCCACTTCACAGTGGTTGGCTTATTTCCTAACAAAATTGCTTGTTCTTAATCACAATTGCTCAGTTTTTTAAATGAAGTAAAGATCTGCTATAAGCCACTACTAAAACAATTATAGTTAGTAATGAAATGAGGTGTGAAATTCTGGAAACTCTTTTTCCAAGTAAATGCATCCCTGTTATTTGCATAACCTTGGCACTGAAATCTCAGTGAAGTATGCCAGCTGATCTTACCATCACTTTTTAAAGGAACAATCACTATTAACAACTGCTAAAATAATAATAATAATAACATTAGAGAAAATGCCTATACACAAGCAAAACTTATAAACTTTTAACAGTTATCAGTTTATATTCAATGCTTCTCCAGAGATAATATAATAAAACAGAATATTCCAAAATAGTGGTTACTCTTTGTTAAGTCTCTACATGATACCTACCTGATGTTTCTGTTGCTGCTGCTTACTGGTATTTCTCATATAGGTGTTATATTTAACAATATCCTGGCTCATTTCATCCACTCTGTCCATCAATAACTGTAGGCTCTTCCCCAGATGATTACTGGAATTTAAAGAAAAAATAAGTTTACTTAGGAGTAAAAGATAGGAGATGAGGAAATAGGGGAATTCTATTGGTGATGCTAACATTTCCCTTTACTGGGGTTCAAAATCAACCAGTTCTCTGGATATTGAGAGTAAATTTCATATTTATGAGAAAGTCTTAACACAGAAAAAATTGCTATGCTACAAAAATCTTATATAGATCCAATAATGTACTTATATGAAATGTGAAAGAGTTGAAGGTATTTTTTTAAAAAGATCTTTAAATATACATACAACATCTAATGGAGAACAAAAAAATTTATATTAAACAAGAGAGCTTGTTAATGTTTATTTTAAAACCCGTTAAATACTGTATGAATGCTTTTTTAAATTTCTATACTGAGACATCTTTCTGTTGTTCTATCAAAAAAATTTCTCCCTCATTCAGGGAAAAGGGATTGTAAATATTAAGGATATTCTTTCCATACAGTCCCTCTCTCTCCCCCCCTCCTTGCCTTTCTTCCACCCCCCCTTCTCTTTCCCCACATGCTCTTCCAACAATCCAATGAATGATTAAGTTAACTAAAAATATAAAGAATGAAATAATTCTCACCATCAATGAGTTTACATTTTAATGGGGGAGGGAAGTAGATACTTATGTACATACATAAGTATCTATAGAATAGACATAAAATAAATGCAATTGATTACAAGGTAGAGACAGAAAACAGTACCAATTAGGGTGTGTTTTTTTGTTTTGTTTTGGTGAGGGTAGGGAATGAAATATTCTGTGAGGAACAAGTCAAAGATAAGTGCATTCCAGGGACAGGGTATGGCCAGTACAGAGGCACAGAGGGGAAAAAAAAAAAAAAAAAAAGGATTATCATATGCAAGAACCAGAGAGAAGGCCAGTATGGATGAATCTCAATGTAGGGAGTAGAAAGCAAAGTGCAATAATGCTAGGAAGATAGTTTGGGGGCAAGAAATAAAAGACTATAAAAACTAAACAGACAAGGGCAACCAGGTGGAGCAGTGGATAAAACACCAGCCCTGAAGTCCCTAGAGGACCTGAGTTCACTAGCTGTGTGACCGTGGGCAAGTCACTTAACCCCAATTGCCTCAGCAAAATAAAAAACAACAACAAAACAAAACAAATTAATAATATGTTAATAAGTGGGGAAGTGACATACATAAAAGATTAATAAGTTAATAAGTTGGGAAGTGACATAGAAATTTAAGAAAAAGCAATTTGACAACTTTGTGGATAGGGGACTAAAAAGGGGAGATGTAACACAGGAAGACCTGTGTCACTATTACTATTAAAAAAAGATCTAGGGGGCAGCTAAGTGGTGCAGTGGATAGAGCACCGGCCTTGAATTCAGGAGGACCCCAGTTCAAATATGGCCTCAGACACTTAACACTTCCTAGCTGTGTGACCCTGGGCAAGTCACTTAACCCCAGCCTCAGCAAAAAAAAAAAAAAAAAAAAAAATCTAAGACCTCTTAATTGAATAGTATTTTTCCCAAAAAATATATGTAAAGATAGATTTCAACACTGATTTTTCTAAAAGTTTGATTTCTAAATTTTCTTTTCTCCCTCCTTCTTATCTTCCCCTGCACAAGACAGCAAGCAATCTAAATTATATATGCACAATTATTTTAAACATATTCCCACATTAGTCGCATTGTGAAAGAAAAATCACAACCAAAAGGAAAAACCATAAGAAATTAAAAGAAAACTTTTTTTTTTTAAGTGTGAAAATAGTAGGTTTAGATCCCCATTCACTCTCCATAGTTTTCTCTCTGGATGCAAATAGCATTTTCTAACCTAAATCCATTGGAATTGTCATGATTCACTGCACTGTTAAGAAAAGCTAATAAATACATCATAACTGATCATCACATAAATCTTGCTATTACTGTGCACGATGTTATCATGGTTCTACTCATTTCACACAGCTTCTACTCACTTCACTTCAATTCATATAAGTCTTTACAGCTTTTCTAAAATCAGCCTGCTCATCATTTCTTGTAGAAAAATAATATTCCATCTCCTCAATTTCCAATTCCTTGCCATAAAAAGAGTTGGGTAGCAGATCTTTAAGAAGAGAGATCAGATGTGATAAATACTGAGGGAGTAAAAAATATAACATATGGCAACTGACTAATATACAGTAATAGAGAGAAAGGAGGCACAAATAACACCAAGTTTATAAAGTGGAGATGCTAAAAGAATTCTGGTGATTTCAACAGGAACACATTAGTTTGAAAGCAAGATAAGCTTGGAGGAGAAAGATAATGTATTTTATTTTGTACAGTTTGAGTCTGAGACTCAACAAATATACACTATGAAATATCAATCAGACAGTTAAAGATGTGAGAATGAGGCTCAGAGGAGGAACTGGGACTGGCTACATAGATCTGTGAGTCATCTGCATATAGATGATAAATTCAAAAGATAAGAACTAATGAGATCACTAAACAAGATAACAGAGCACAGCAGATCTCAAAAGTATAGCCCAGGAAGTACTGATGATTCCTAAGAAACTTTCAGGAGGTCTACATCATCAAATTTTTTCCACCTCACTACTAAAACATTTTAGTATATTTAGATGTAACTGACCAAAACAAGATGTTTGAAGTGGGCCTTTTAAGAGTATAAGAGTTATGACATCAGAAATTTGGAGTGGATGGTGATTGAGGTGCTCCTTGAAGGACTACTTTACTGTCAGACATTGGAGGAAAAGGAAGAAAGGGGATGATATCAAGGGGATATGAAATTCATTTCAAATAAGAGGGAAAAAAGTGAACACAGTGATTGATCTTAGGTTTTTCCTTAAAGAAATGAGGTCCTCAGTTAAGATATGGAAATCTTGAGGACAAAATAAAAGAGTTGGAATAGCTTCCAAGGGGAATGAATTAGGGAAAAAAATTAGGGGAAAATAAAATGACTGACTTGCTGTGGTGAGGCCCTAGTTGAAGCTAATCTTGAGATAATCTAAATGTGTAATGTACTCTGCAAGTACTAGCACAGTTTCTCTCTAACTCTATTCAGCAGCATATGAGGAAGTAAAAGGTGGAAGTGAACTACATCTGATATTTGACAAGGTTATCACTGCTGTTAGAATTAGAAGTAATGGATTCCAAAGTAGAGAGCATTTTTAAGAGGACATGGATAGGTTGAGATTGGCACTACTGAAGGGAACACATACATTGGTAAGGCACTAGATAAACTAATCCCCCCCCTCCCCAGGCAATTGGCGTTGAGTGACTTGCCTAAGGTCACACAGCTAGGAAGTGTTAAGTGTCTGAGACCAGATTTGAACTTGGGTCCTCCTGAATTCAGGGCTAGTGCTCTATGCACTGCACCAGCTAGCTGCCCTAAACTAAATTTTTACTGACTTAAGATCATTATTATGACTATCACCATTATATACAATGATACATATATCTGTCTAAAATCTAGTAACACTTTTTAAAGTCTATGTATTTACACTGTTTGAAATGGTTTATAGTAGTTATTCTGATCAGTTTCTATAATTTTACTATCTTATTTTTTCTCATCATCTCATCTGAAATGCTGTCAATGTATGTGCCTATTGATAAGAGCCTTTCTCCTTAGCTTCCCATTTCTAATCTTCTGCTGTAAACATAAAAACCTGATGACCACACTGATTAAAGCTCTATATAAAAAAAGAACAACAAAACTCAGATTTAAGGTATCTTCAGGCTTACAAAGTCCTTTTCCCTCCAAATCACCAAAGGATACAGTTAATTAAGGTTAAGTAAATAAGCAGCCATTACTCTCATTTTGCTTCAGGAATCTGAAGCTCAAAAGTCAAGTAATTTGCACCTATAGTCACAGTTAATTATGTAGTTAACTATCAGTTAAATTTAAATCAAAATTTTCTTACTAAAACTCCAGTGTTTTCTACATTAGAGTAAATTATGCATGGTGGCTGTTTAGGTCATTTCAGGTTACTTCCTCATTCTAGACTAATCTACAATATATTTCTTTGTATCATCTATAGTGCCAAGTATATGAAAGACACTCATTTAATATGTTTTTACTATGACTACACTGCAAAAAAAAAAAAAAAAAAAAAAAAAAACTTTACAGATTAACTCCAAATAAATAGATTTAGATTTTAGTTCTGATACTAGTAATAACAAAATCATGAGATAGCAACCTGTTACCCTATTTATAAAATCCACTGGATTAGAAGATCTACAATAAACACATGAGCTTTCAGCTTTATTAGTGAGCTATGAATGGGAGGTTAAAAATCACCCCTCCTTTTTTTAGGTCAAGCCCAATTATTTTATTATGTTACCCCATCATCTTCATCATGACATCAGATACTGTGTGTCACTGAAAAAAGAATAATTACCTAAAAACAGACAGGGAAACATTAAACAGTATATGAAATACTTATTTAGTTCTACCAGCCTGATAGATAGCCAACTGGCAAAATACTAAAGAGATCTCTGGTTCAGAGTTATGAACATTTGATCACTTCTTTAGCGTAATTGGATAGAGCAACTGGACCAACAAATAGAAACATCAACTGTATATTGGTATATCTTTCCATAGTACTTCCAACAGTATTCCTGAATCTTTTATTATCTTTTCTAAGAAAATAAAAGTGATTCTATTTTGTAAATGATTCTAATTTGTTATTACTGTCAACATACTTTGTATTCACTAAGTTATTTCTTTGTCCCCAAGTTAAATTTAGGAGTTAAGTTTTCTTTTTTTGAAATTAAGCTTAGAAGATCAGGTTTCCTGCTAACAGGTGTTCTATTCCTGTATCAGGGAAATCTGTTATCCTTAAAGGATGAAAGTAATTACCGAGGAGTCTCGCGTGATTATATCTATTACAATGGTTGTCCTTTAGAGGAAGTTTGATTCATTATTGCTGTGAAACTAGCCATGCAAGTGGACACTACCAATGAGTTTTCCATAACAAAACAAGAATGGAACATGCTTTCCATAGCAACAAGATGGAAGAAGGGGTGAGTTCTAGCTTTCTGTTCCAAATTTCCAGTCAATTACATGCTTTGAACCTTGTGCCTCAGTTGACTCTAATTTCTATAGCAGCATTACTAATTTACTGTGAGATAAAGTCTAAAAATTGTCTGGATTTGCATGTCTCAATTATTAACAATTTAATTTGCAATTCTTTTGAAAATGGTTTGCACATCTTTTTTGACTCAAGTCTACTCAGGGGTTAGCTACTGGCCTCAAATTTTGTTAGTTTTTTAAGGATATTGTTAGGAAAACCTTTGCAATAATTATAGCTATCCCAAAAAGAAAATGAATGATTCAAGATTCAAAACGACCATGCATTAACTTCCAACATGTATGATGGCTTAAATACCACTATGGTCCATTTAGATTCTCAAATTCTGCCACTCTTTGGCAGTTTAGAAATCAGGTCACTATAGCATTTTGTATAAGATGTTGGAATGAACTTAATTTCGGCCAAATTACTTTCTAGTTTTCCAGAAAGTCTATGTCAAATTACATATAATGTAATGGATGTATATCTTTTAATGTGTTATTGTTTCCAATTTTTCTTTATCTAGTTTGTTCCATCGATCATATTCTCTATTTTCTGAACCTACAGAGTAACATTTTAATTTAACAAGGTCTAAAAGTAAAATTTTGCTTTTATTCTTACTTTTTAATATTTATTTTGAAAGTCTAGTGTTTTGTTTCTCCAAATGAACTCTAATATTGTTCAGGCAGGTTCAGTATTGTATTTCCTTTGTAATTGTTATTACAACTAAAAGTATCAATTAATTTTGGTAGCATTATATTGAAGCCCAATCATGGGCAACAAATACATCATCATTATTTTAAGTTTTTATTTCTTGAAAATGTTCTCTAATTGTATTTATCTAACCCTTAAGCATGTCCTGATATGTATGTTTTCATATACTTCATAGTTATTTTAAATGGAATTTTTAGTTTTATTATTTCCACATAAATGTTGTTACTGCTAAATAGAAATATGATCTTTGTGGATTTATTGATAATTACTTTTCTAACAGTATTAATTATCTTAATTTTTAAATAAAATCTTGCTATCAGCAAATTTGGTGTCTCCTTTTTTATGTTCATTCCTTTAATCAATACTTTATTATACTTTCTTATTGTCATAGCCAGCATTTCCAGAATTGCATCAAGTAATAAAAATAAAGGCATTTTTGCTTTGCATCTGTATTTATCGAGAACCTTCAAGTGTCTTTCCAATGCAAACAATTTTCTATTTTATAACAAAATTTTTTCCACATTAAAAATAAGAGTAGTCAGAAATAAGTAAGAAATTAAAGGTACAAAGATGGGGGGGGGGCATGGAAAAGATTCTATATATGCTGATGTTAAAATGGTTTATGATTAAAAAAAAAGAATGCTAGGAAATCATAAACTAATTCAGATGATGAATAGTTTCAGTCAAATTGCAGGCTACAAAACAAAAACTACTAAAATCAATAATCTACGTAAAGATAACAAAATCCAAGAAAAGGATGGGAATGGGGTATTATTCTATTTTTAAAATGCAAAATTCATAGAATATTTGGGAATCAATACTCCCAAAATATTGGTTGTAACATCTGTAAAATCTATAAAATAATGCTAGACAGTCAAGAAGAAAAAATGCCACTCAAGGAATGGAGGGATTTCCAACTGTGTCAGTGGAAGGATAGAAGAGCTGATAGAATCTAACTGGAAGGGGGAAGGGGGGAGGGAAGAGAGGAGAAGCACTTTAAAGGATCTAAGACTGGGCCTTGCTTGAAAAATGGCATGAGCTCAAGGAATATATGGAAGAATTACCAAAAGAAATAGAAAAAGTACAAAGAGAACCAATATATTAAAGTGTCCAGGGAGAAGCAGCAGCAGCTAAGAACAATTCAACATTACTAACATATTCATAAAGAAAATAAGAGCTAAGAAAATGATGTCGTCTTTGTCAATGAGGAAATCACTAGAAACCTTTTGGTGTAAAATTTCAGTATCATGGAATAATGAAAATGTGTGCACGGGGATGATACAGAAACCAGAATAGCATTAAAATTATGGCAAGTGAGAAATAAGGGAAGATGGCAAAAAAGACACCATATTGTTTACTTTCTTCAATTAAATGTTAGTACTTAATCTAATTTTCTCTGAAATTATTTTTACTCCTCCAAAAACTAGCTGAATAATTAACTATATATGTATCCGACACAAAGTGTCCCCAAAATTAACTTTTAAATGCATACAGGCTTTAAAAAAAAAAAAATTGCACTGATTGGTCACAAATATGAAGTTGCACTTATGATATGCCTTTGAGATACAGGCACATTATGAAAATGATTCCAATATAAAAAGCTATCACTAAAGGAAGCCCTTGAAAACTATCCTACTATAGAAGGTTTACATCTGGTAACTGTACATATGGGACACTATATATTATGCTCAATGTTATAATAAGAATATCCTATTATGTTACAATGAGCTTTTTATAGTTTGTAGCACACCGAAATTATTAGAATGGAATAATATCAGAAATCTGAAAAACCTGAATAATACTGACCTCAGAAGACATCAGGTCTAACAAATTCACAATTCTATTACAGATAACATTCACAGGAAATGAGATCAGGCATAGAGATTGATTTTATGTGAATATCTTCAGGACTAGTTTATAATATAATATAATATAATATAATATAATATAATATAATATAATATAATATAATATAATATAATATAATATAATATAATATAATATAATATAATATAATATAATATAATATAATATAATATAATATAATATAATATAATATAATATAATATAATATAATATAAATATATATATATATATATATATAAAATAGTGTTTGCTTTCATTACCAAGGAAACAAAAAACTAAAAACAGATAACTTAAATAGATGTGAACAGAGATACAAAGTAACAAGTATATTCTGGTTCTTCCTTATCTTTGGTGTTTGATGCCCTACATTTAGCCTAACTTTAATTCTACAATGTACTTTAAAAAAAAAAAAAAAAAAATCACAATTATTTCTTGCCTAAGTTTCAGGCTTGTCACTTTCCCTTTACCCCATAATAAAAGCTATTATGAATAATTGTAACTGAAAATTTTAACTAATAAAGTAAAAATACAGCACTATTTTTTAAAGGAATGAAGTCTGTTACTATGCTTTATTCATGATGTAGAACAAATTGTCATGTAAATCAAATCACTGGGTACCCTATCCACTTGTGGGTGATGAAAGACAGAGCCCAAGCAAAATGCTTAAGGAATTGCTTAACTACAATTCTTGATGAATTTGTAAAAATATTATGGCAACTGGCAGAACAAATCAGCATACTAAATGAAGTTACTAATAAGGAAAGTGAAATGTATGGCAATAATGCTGCAATTTAAAAAAAAAATATTCGTAACTGTTAAATTCAATGGCCCATTATATTTTCAGCTTCAATGTTGTCTCATTTGTTCTTGCAACAAAATGACCAATTGAGTCTTTAAACAACTTCATATGGAAAGCAAGCAGCCCTTTCCTTATTTCACATAAAATTAAATGCAGAAGATGAAAACTGAAATAAACATTTCTGCCTAAATCTTTGTTGTTGAAGTGAATAGTGAACATTTTCTTGGTCATTATTAAGTGCCACTTTGAATAGAGATTCCACGTACTAACTCACTGGCTAACTGAAATGGAAAAAAAGATGATGATTGTATTCATGAAAAATGTCATATTCTATTAGGTAATGCATCAAATTTTTAACCTGTTCTATATTCAACAGAGTTTAAACTTAAGAAAAAAACAAAGAAAAGTAAGAATAGAATTAATTACAATAATCAATAACAAATATCACAAGGTTATATCAATAGATGCAGAAAGAATTGCCGATAAAATACATTTAGTCCTATTAAATAAATACACACGCATGTATATATGTATGTATATCCCAAACATAGGTATAAATGGAGCTTTCCTTAAATGATAAGAAGCATCTACTTAATCCATCAGCCAAGTATCACCTGTAATGGGGACAAGAAAAGTGTTCCCAATATAGTGAGGAGTGGAACGAGAATTCCTATTATCATCAATATTATTCAATATCCCATTAGAAATGAAGAAAAAGAAACTGAAGAACTCAGAATAGGAAGAGATAATAATCTCTCTTTGCAGATATGACAATATATTTGGAAAATCTGAAAGATTCAATTAAAAAGATAGTTAAAACAGTAATTTTAGCAGAGTAGCAGAGTATAAAATAAATCCACATAAATCATTAGCATTTCTATATGTCATCAACATCTTGTAAGAACAAAGTTAAGAGATACCTCATCTAAAAAACTTTTAGACTGTATAAAATACCTAGGAGTAAGTATACCTGTCAAGAGAAACCCACGAACTATATGAATATAATTTTAAAAATAACAATTCTATATAAATTAAGTTATTCAACGCCACCCCAATTAAATTACAAAAAAAAAAAAAAAAAAATTGAGCTGGGAAAAATAATTAAATTACTTTGGAAAAACAAAAATACAAAAGTATTGAAATAAATCAATTTTTTAAAATGTAAAGGAAGAAGGTGTAGTAGTATCAGACCTTAAACTGTATTATAAGGCAGTAATAATCTACCCAGTAATAAACTACCCAGTACTAGCTAAGAAACAGAAAAATGGTTCAGTGGAAGAGAGTAGACAGCATAAATAATCATAATTCTAGTAACTCTGTGTTTGTCAAATGCAAAAGATTTAAGCTTTGAGAAAAAGAATATACAATTTGATTAAAAATGTTGAGAAAATTAGAAAGCTGTCTGGCAGAAACTGGATATAGACAGTATCTTACACCATTTATCAAAAGATTGTCAAAATGGATACATGACTTACTAGATATAAAAGAAGAAATGACACAAAAACCAGAACATGGAACATATTACCTGCCAGATCTATGGAGAGAAAAATTTAAGAATAACAAAAGATATAGAATGTATAGTTTTGATTACATTAAATCAAAAAGGTTTGGTACAAATAAAACCAACATAGCCAAGATCAGAAGGAAAGCAGAAAACGGCCTCATTCTTTTACTGAACAATCAAAAGCTACAAACAGGGAGTTTTTTTATAAAGAATTCAAATATATACATACATATGTGTACATATATGTATGTATGTACATATATGTATGTATGTACATATATATATATATATAAAAAATCATATGAAAAAATTAAAACAAGTTTCAGGTATCATTTCACATCTATTACACAAATGTTGGAGAAGATGCAGTCTACTACTGGTGTAATTGTAACTGATCTAATGATTTTAGAAAACAATCTGGAATTATACCTAAATAATACCCAAAGAGTTAAAAAAAAAAAAAAACCACCATATATACCCTTTGACCCAGTAATACCATTTTCAATTCTGTTTCCAAAGGTGATCGGGGAAGGGGTGGGGTGGGGAGGGGAACTATTTGTTCTCAATATTTATGGCAGCTCTTCTATGATGACAGAACTGGAAATTGAGGGGAATCAACTGGGGAATGAGTAAACAAGTTGTATTATATGACTGTACTGTGCTATGAGCAACAGTGAGATGGTTGGCTTTAGAAAAAACTTGGAAAGACTTACATGAATAATGAAAAGTGAAATGAACAGAACCAAGAGAACATCATATACAAAAACAATCATATCATTTGAAGAATAATTGTGAACAATCACCTTATTCTAAGTACTATAAATACTCAAATAAAAGACCTATGAATAAAGATGCTTTCTAGCTCCAGAGAAAAAAACTGAGAATAAAAGAATTACAAAACTGATACAAAATTATATATATATATATATATATATATATATATATATATATATATATATATATACACACACACACACACACACACACACACACACACACACACACAAATTTATGTCAAATGGTGACCTTCTCTGGTGCAGGATAGGGAAAAAAGAAAGGAAACACTTTGGAACTTAAAATGTAACAACAATTTTTTTTTAAATTTTTAAAAATGAGTCATAAAATGAATATTTATTCATGACTATTTTAGCATTCAGTCACAAATAGTCCAGTGCTCAGAATGTTCCTAGGAAACTGAGTCATTGGTGCTAAACTCTTTTCTTCAAGTCTTTATTGCTATTTGCTTTTTAATTCCTAGTCTCTTCCAGTTGAACATTAAACCTACTGAGAGAGAACGGAACAAGGAACTTCAATATGCACTAACTTAAGCCCAGAAGTTGTAGCAGAACAAAGAAGCAGCAATCCAATGTGTTCTTTGATATTATTTTTGGAATCACTTCAACTATGACATCGAAAACTGAAAGAAAAAAAAAAGCTGAAGAAAGCAACATCCTATTTCATTCTACAGCTCTCCAATCTGCTTCTTCCATGCAAAATAAATCAAAACTGATCATAAGTAAATACAAACTGGAGCCATCCATTGCTATCACTTTAATTTGCTTTTTCTGTATTTTTTAATACTAAAATTACAGTTCCTTCCTACAGAAATTTCCTTGTAAATTAAGACTAATTTTTCAAAAACTCATTGACAACTGAAGAAAAGATTACCACTGAATTTTCTTTTAATCAGATTTTAGTTGAAGATTAAATAGTTAAACTAACATCTCACTGTAGCGATAGAATTTCTTGTCCCAAGCTTCTATATTGCTCAGGTGAATGGAAAAAAAAAAAAAAAAAAAAAGTGAAAACATTGCTTTGATAAAAAGTATATTGCAACAGACATTTATTTACTCTCTAAATGGCTCCTTAAGAATGAGACCATAGGACAACAAAGTTATATCAAATTTTAAAATCCCCACCCCTCAAGGTATATCAAAGTACAAAACAAGTAAATAAGAAAGAAAATAAATTAGGAGATTATCATTTGGGTAGTAAGGATTGAAGTCCCAACATTTATCAGTTGAATGCTTTTTCATTCCTATTTTTTAGCAAAGTCTAGAAAGTACTGCTAGCATATGCAGGCAACTGCTAACAAGTTTTTATGTATTTCAGTAACTGCCTAATGCTATGGGAAAATCATTTCCTTTAGAGAAGGTGAAGATTGAGTAAAAGTATCCTTTCCAGAAAAGTGGCAAAAAACATATAAAATTTCCATTAGATTAGACAGGCCCACTTACCTGCTGGCTAAACTGAGCAATTCATGTTTATCTGCCACAGCTGATTTCTTTTCTAGCTCCCACATAAGTACGTTAATCAGATGTGAATTTTTAATTATAATCGGTACTTCTTCAAACATGTGCTCAAAGGTGATGTTTGCCTTTTTCAATCTGTGAAACAAGTTAAAAATATTTCAGCCTTTATGGTCATAAATAAATGTTAAAATTGCTTGTATTTTAGCATCTTTATTCCATTTGGGTTGCTATCCCTTGGAGTTAATGTTGGTTATAATACCACCCCCAACATGGGTAGGGATTATTCTGAAGGCCAATCAAAAGGCAAATTATTAGAATAATTAAATATTAAGTTATGAGTACTTATTCAGTTTATAAATCTAGCAATTTTACTTATTTAGTCCTTCCCTTCTCAATAGATATCCTTAAAATAGTGCCAGAAATAATAAAATTTTAATTTCATAGTCAAACTTAGAAGTCCATATTTACAACATGAAAAAAACTTTAAATTATTTTTATGCAACAAGAAATAAGCTAGTACTCAGTAATTTAATCTTAAAAGCCTATCAAAGGAAGCCTTCAAGGGAAAAGAAATTAACAATTAATAGAAGACTAAGTACTTGGAAATTAGATATAAAATAGTTGAGAATATTATCAGTGTAGTATAAAGGAAAGTTTGTAATAACATTTCTTAAAGCATGCTTTTCATTTCAAATTCTTTCAATTTTAATTTCTCTAAGAGCTCACTGATATTTAAAAATCTACTGGTATCTCTTCACTATCTAGGAAGCTGTATTATTTTCCCCATAATAATTGTGATTACTCAGGAAATAAATTATATAACCTGAAAAATTTTCACTATTCTGGAAGGGAGAGAAGTGCAGGGAAAAAGAACATTTTGAATGCTAAAACAAAAAAATGAAATGTGAAAATTAATATGGAAAAGGTTCTAATGCACAATACAAGAGAATGTTATGACTAAATGGAATTACAAAGCACCAATATTGATATGCTAATTCCTATTCCAACTACCAATCTGATTTTTAAAATTCTCTAAAGCTTCTCCTACACAATATTTATAATTCAAGCCTTTTAAAAGATCATTTATATCTTCTTCCATCCTGTTAGCTGACCGAGAATGAATTCAACACACCAGAAAAGACCTATAACTTATAGACAATATCTGGTCATTCTTCACATCTCCCTTCATTCCATTCAATTCAATCCAATCAAAGTTAGTGATTCATCTCTACAAACATATAATCTAATTTTAATTAATTGAAATTCTCCTTGAAGAGACATTCTGAGAAGATACTAAATCTGGAAAGGGACAAAGAGGTTTGTGAGAAGTAATTTGACAGCCTCTACTATATATAAGGTAAACCCAGTATATCAAATTAACACCTGGATAGTACTAGGAAGTATAAGGTAAATTTCATCAAAATATTCCAGAAACCAAAATGTTTTAATCCCTTTTCAAAAGATAAAAAAAAAACCACTTACGCTTCAGGAGAAAAATCTTTCTCTTTACAAACTTCCATCAGTTTAGGAGTCAGCCTGTATGCCTTCAATGACAGAGACCCTTGAGCAGTTTTTATGGGATCTTGAATAAGAAAAGAAATAATTACCAAAAACAAAAAACAAAAAAAACTGCCATCATTCTTTGATTCATTCTAAATGAAATCTACAACTTTCCACGTAATTATTTTGCAAAGTAGATATGAAAAAGAGAAATTAATCTGATTTAGAATTTAGAATAGAAAAATAGAATGCAAGAGTAAGCAAGTATGTGACAATTAAAAATTACAAAGTATAAGATATGTAAATGCAGCAAAATATCTTTCTATAAAAAGAAAAAGTAAAAACCTAAAGTCCTTTGAATTTATAATTTTCTGCAATTAAAAAAACCTTTTTCATCTTAAATAAAAAGTATGAGGGAAATCAATTTAAATATGAAAATTATAGTGAACAATTCTTTAAAAAATAATTTATATCTAAATTTATGTGTGCTGCTTGCTATTTCTTCTACATTTTTCACCTGATTAAATCTAGACTGCTTAAATGAAAGTGATTTCAAAACAAAGATCACAGAGATTAAGAATGTTGTCTTGACATTGTCTCTTTACATTGGGGGGAAATAATTTTGTTAAAACTAACTGTTTAAAAACTCCTACAATAAGGAAGCTTAACACTTGGAGCATGATAATGGCTCAGGCAAGCCAATATTAGACTAAAACCTGTGTTAACATTCATGTTGTCTGAAACTTAACACAGTGAAACTTTTAGCAATAGGTGATAAAATGAAAACCAAAATAGACTGAAACAAGTGGAAAATTCATCAAGGTCTGATGATGCAATGTTTCCAGCCAATATAAGTACACTTTAACAACTTGTTCTTTACTGTAATCCAATTGTTAACATACTGAAACAATTTTGGGGCAGCTCATAAGATTGATCGTATTCATTAGTATTTTTTCTGACAGATACTCAGGACGTTACATTTACTTCTCAGCTGGAAACTATATGCAAGTCTGCCAGATATGGCAAACTGTGAGTGTTTGGGGAGGGGGAGGCTATAAAGCTGTTAAATTGCCTACGGTTCTGATACAGCACAGAACATCTGGTCTGGAGAGCTTGAGGAAACACCATTAAACAGGCAGAAAAGAAAAAAATCTTTGTGCTAAGAAACAGTCCAGGTTTTGTACACTCCTGTCAGAGGTATTAAAAAAAAATCTTGGCAAGTTGTGTTATGATTGGTCAGTCACGTACAGAGCCAGACACTCTAGCAATCGGGGTTTGTTAGACATCTGGTCTAGTTCCACTAGCCCCTTCAACAAGGGAGGGGAGGATGGAGGAATAAAAATGAAGCAGCTACTCCAGCATTCCAAAACATACACATCAGGGCTCTGATAGCAAGAAAAATAAACAGAAAGAAGGAAACCCTGTCTAGACTTAGCTGCTGCTGAGGCTGCTGCAGACACTGGGTTGGTATTTACTTGAGAGGGCCTGCCAGGCTACTCTTATAGACAAAAAAGACAGAATGCAAAAATAGTAGTAATAATATTAAGAGAGAAAAGAATAATAAAGAAATATTTCTACGAACCATAAATGAGAACTACAGACTCTTCAATTGCATGTTGGTAACTGAATTGGGAATCCAGAAGAGCGCGGGTTACAAAAGAGCCATAGTATGTAGACTGGTACCAACCAACATGAAGATGATCGATATTTACATGACGAAGACTGCGCATCATTTCCATCTGATATTGAACTAAATAAAAGACACAGCATTAAAATTTTAAACGACAGAAATGCAACTACATTACACAAAAGCGTCTAAAACTAAATGAAATATTCAAAGCAGCACTGTCCACTTCCAGATCTTTTTTTAAGGTCAACTTATTTAATGCACTTGATAAAAAGATAACAGAATATCTCTGAATTTCTTATTATTTCATTGACAATCTATTTCCTTTTTAAAAAGTAACAGAGATTTTGATTTAGGAAACAGTAAGAAAATGATATATTAATATAATGCAAATGTATAACTATTAAAGTAGTTAACTTAATTCTCAATAATTTGATGTATATAATTCAAGAGGAAAAATTTTCATGTATACAATTAACTTGGGCTCAAAAAGGTTAAGTTTCACTAAGGGTTATAAATGAGTTCTACCTGTTTTTCTCCCACTACTTATGTACAACATAAAAGTTGAAACCATAAGAGGAAGCAATGTATACTAAGCTGATTGGAAAAGATTTTTAAAAATCAGAATTCTTTTGTCTTCATCTGGTGCCCCCTACTGTATATACTGATTTTTAAAAATCCTTCATATTTGTTACTGTGTGCTCCTCAGCGTAGCAAGTTATAAAGAATAAAAGAAAATTACCAGCTGATCTGAACACATTAGCTAAGAAAATATTTTATACAGAAATTTTAAGTTTTTAATGTGCTGAACACATTATATGTAATTGTCTACTTAACAAAGAATTAAGTTTCAAGAATCAGAAAGTTGAGAAGTTCAAAACCGCAATCTACATTCTTTAAATACACTTTAAATAAAAAGAAAAATAATCTTAAGGTTGTGAAATAATTATTTTTATTAACTTCTAAATGCATTAAAACTAAATTTTGATGATGTCTACATCTTCAACCAAGACCCAAGAATTTACTGGAAAATTTTGCAAAAGGCTTATAACACACTAGAGTCAAATGGGGGGAAAAATTGCTCCTCAAAACTTTTAGACTAAAGACTATGATTCCGGAGGGTAAAAAAGCAGTCAAAAAATGTCTTAAGTTACACAAAAAACCCTCTATGGAGTGGACAATTCTTACCCCCTTCTCCCCCTCCCCCAATCAGACAAGGCTAAAAATTTGCTTACTGGTATTTCCCAGTCAATTCACTGAACTATGAGAATAAAACGTATATTACTATTTTTTTTAAAAGATATTCTTTTCATGCTGCTCATTTTAAAAAAAAATCTAGCAGAGCATATAAAGGGTCTTTTTGACTCATTAGGCTATGATAAAGATTTCAGATTTCTCATTTAAAGGCTGATTTCACACAGAGCTTCTAATAGTGGTTTTTCAAAGGAATTAGAAACATGCCTAAAGATTTTTCCAAGCTTCAATGTTTTAACTCTGAATGTGTATATTTTTCTTAAAAATTAATACATAATTATGACCTTTGAACAAAATACTGAATTCATTAACTGGTCTTATATCCCAAGAAAGATATCAAAAGAATAAAGTTCCCATATATTCCAGCCATTTTTTGGTAAAAGAAAGATGCCCTTTGATTGGGGAATGGCTATATATATATACACTATGGTATATGAATGTAATAGACAATTAGTACATTCTAAAAACAGTTTGATGTAATGAATGCACAATACGTAAATGAAATGATGCAGTGAAGTACACAAGAGCCAAGAAAACAATCTTTAACTACAGCAATGTAAATGGAAAGAACTACACATACAACCAACCACAAAAAAATCAAAAGCGATATGTGACAAAATTATAATGATCAAGTGTGACTCAAATGAAGAGAGAAGAAAAGACATTTCCAGTTCCATTCCCCTCTTGCAGAAGGTAGGCAATCTACACTACATATTTTTGTTTTTCAATGTACCAATCAGTTGTACCGATTTTTTTCCTCTTAAAAAAATAACTTTTTTAATATGGGATAGCTATCTGGATGGGAGGGAGGAAAGATGCTCAAAATACCTACAATGATATAAGAAAGAGAAGATATTAACAAAAACTTATTTATATTGAGCTATTTGAAGTCTTTTTGCTGTTTTATGTATTAAGTAAATCTAGATATACCTAAAATGACAGTACATCTAAGCATGTTTGCTAACGGTACAATTATTTGTCTTTTTAAGGAGCAAATTTTCAAATGGCTTGGTAATTCTATGATCCGAAACAGTTCAATTAATGGCAGGAATAATCGTGTACTCTAGTAAATATAATAAAATTATAATTAGCTTCAAAAAGATTAAGTTAAAAGTCTAGAACCAATGACAGTTGAAACAAGGGTTAAAAAGATATTTGAAAAAAATTTTAACCTATTAAACAAAACTCCAGAGTACTCCTAATTAACCCATTCATATACAAAACCCAGTATTTACAATGTAAGCAGAGTTTAGTTTAGCATTGCTTTGATGGTCTAACTACAAATTATCACAAATATAAATCTTCTAAAATGTTAGGAACTAGAAGAGAGACTTAAAGTAGGGTCTCTATTAAAAACGATTTTGTTTTGTCCCTGAAAATGTCCAATCTCAGAGCTTTATATGGGAACCTCACTGTCTCAATTTAACCTCCACAAATTACCTGAAACTGAGAACTTAAGTAAGCTTGCCCATTTGATAACACAACCAATGAATAATATTATAAGCAGGTCCTTCCCATCTGCAAATCCAATACTGTAAATTACACCCTAATATATCTTTTAAAATAAGGTATTCCTTTTAAATATGTAGAACTTAAAATTAATCACAAATTTAAAAATTCAAAGCAAACTAAGATTATAACAATATTTAGACAAGAAAACGGAGGCCCCCAATTGAAATGATTGCTAATCAGAAGCAAAACTGTTATTAAATTCAGGTCATCAAAACCTAAGAGGTCAGAAATTCATGGAAGAGTTAAAGTAAATTGGTTTTACATAACTATACCTCATTGTTTTGTACAACATGCTTTCATTATGTTCACTTAGATGAGGAAACTGAGCTCAGAAGGGTGAATCTTTGCTTATCAATCATTAGTAATAAAGTTATTTTTCAAGATGTCTAGCCAATGTTTCCACAATGATGTGAAATTATCATTTACCTCATATATTTATTAAGCACCTTGTGCAAAAGCGCAAATTTACTTATATCTAAGGTCCTATAATATTAAAAAGCACATTAAAAAGAGGTAGAGAAATATTCTTATATGATAGTTTTCAACATTACCTACCTTTTCCCTTAGCTGGCAGTTATTTCTGCTTGAACTACTTGCTCCCACCTTAACACCACTCCCTTGTCCTAGCATGCACATTTTTGTCAAGTTAATTTAACCATTCTTGGTTATATCTTGATTTTGCCTCTGCAAAATTCTAAGGCCAAAATAATATCTATAAAAGTAACTATTTTACAAGTTAAAATGAAACTGCCAATGCCTTGGTAAATGTAGTCTGAAGACCTAACTACCCTGCAGTCTTCGCATTAATCAAAGGGGATAACATACCTAAAAGAGTACTTTGGTAGACTTTGGTCTCCTGTATCAACTTTAAATGAGAACCTCTGTGTAAATTCTGCAATTAAAACTCCAAAAAGAGAGCTACTGGTCCATTCCTCACAATTCCCACCATCAAACAATGATTTTTCTAAAAAAGCTATTCACAAAGGGCATCCTCCTGGGAATTAAAGGGTCTGAAAAGGTGATTCTTGAAAGATAAAAATGATTTTTATAAATAGTGATCCATGGTGACACATATTATGATAGAGTGTGATATAATGAAGTTTCAATGTAAATGTACTTTCAAAAGTTCCTTGGATTTAACAGAGAAGGAAAAAAAAAAAAAAAAAGGCATTTTCATATGGAAGCATTAAGCATCTTTTGAAGTGGTTATATAGAGTTCTTTCTGTCCCTACCCCTATCCTTCAGAAATTTAGCATAGTGAAAACTATGCTAGATTTTGAAAATTAGAACCTGAGTTCAAATCCCAGCTGAACCACTATAAACCTGTGAAGTCTTTCATCTTCAGGTTTCCCATAAAATGAGATTGGACTAGAGGGAACCTGTAAGGTCCCTTCCAAATGCTATTTTCAGAGAACTTCAAGACCTGTAAGCCATTTTTGTACTCAGGGAAGTAGCATTTCAAAGTAATTGGGACAATAAATAGTGTTGCTATTTCTGAAATGGCAATGATTATGTGACAATATAAGCAGAGAAAGCTTTAACTGTTCCCAAACTTTTACAATTTTAAGCACAAAAGTTATATCTAGGAGAATTTGTGGCCAGCTATTTTCAAATATCTACTTGGTGTTGAAGAATGGGTATATCTTTTGATACTATTAGTAGGTTGCCTAGCATTCTTGCTGCTGACAAGAGTCAATGTGCTAGCTTTATTGTTACATATACCTGTGAAACTTGGGGGTCTATCAATGCCGGGCCAAAAAACTAAACTACTTCCACTTGAATTGTCTTAGGAGGATTCTGAATGTTACTTGGCAAGACACTGAGGTTCTCTCTCAAGGTTAACTTTGCTAGCTATATTTATTTCTTAAGGACAAGACCTTAAACCAAAACCAATCTGATTCTAATTGGCCATCAATAGGTCCTAGGCCAAGTTCCATTTGGTCGTTGTCTGGGTCCTCATTGACTCAAGACTGAATGTAAATGTCAGTCATTTCTGCTTTGGCTAGAAACATAAGGGTCTTCTTCCACATTCATTCGTTCACTTATTTAGATTTTTTTTCAGTTAAGCTAAGGAGGAGATTCTTGCCTCAATTGCTACCTAGCCTGAATCACTGAATTGAATGGGTAAGGCTCAGTCAAACAGAAGACCTTATCTTAAAAAGGCTAAGTTCTTCCCATTTTATCCAGGGCCATCTAAATTGTCTTGATCTAAATCTTGCCACTGGATCCACATGGGTACATCTTCTAGGGGAAATACAGCAGCAATCCTGAGATCCTCTGACCTTGGAGTGCTATTGTTCTAACAATCTGTCTGTGAATAATCGCCTTCTGGACTTAGGAATAGTAGTATAACACAGTCCTACAAACATTGCTGACTGTTAGAAAGACAATCTCTTAGTAAATGACAACCAAGTTCCTGAAACAACAGTGAATAGCCCACCCCTCAAACTTACCTGTAAAGTCATAAAGTTAGCAAAAAAGTAACATGAAGCTTTGATCTCTCTAATTTTGTCCTATAAATTTATCTTGTTATTCCTGGTTCTTTGCTAAATCCTTTTGGAACTTAAGTATGCTTCAACTGGCATTACAACTACAATAAACTTTTGCCTCTTGACTTGGGAGATGGATTCAAGTCTGCAAATTCTTTTGAGATAAATCACGACACTGGTCAGTACCAACTTTCTGGAATGTCCTTTTGAACCTCAACAATGGTATCACCTTCCTAATGTCATAGTCTTTTTTAAGAATGAAGAACAAACAACAGCCAAATATTCAAATTACTGCAGAGTGCACAACTCTTGATGGACTGGTCACACAGCCCAAAAGGCAAATACACGCTTTCCTAAAAGAATATTTTATGAAAATCTCACATAAGGCAAACACCCACATGATCAGAGAAAATAGTTCAAGGACACTAAAATTTTAGTACTAGTTGTGAGACATGGGATACGCTGGCATAGGATAGTTACATGAAAGAAGGTACCATGAGCAAAGCAGAATATCAATAGCACAAATAAAATATGAATTATGCAAAGTCAGAGACATTTCCATCTGAAAATGTTCTGATGATTACTTGTGCCTGACATATGGTAAAGCCTTCCAAATTTATACTGGATTGATCAGCCAATGTACTGTGACCCCAGTACTATGATGTCATTAGTTCTATTCAAAAATGAAGGATGAACAGCAACTACTAGGTCAATACTAGATATCAAAGGAGAGGAAGAACAGAAATGAAGTCTGAAAGATCTAAGCTGAAGAAAGCGATAACCAATCATGATTCCACAAAACTGATGAAACATATTCCACTTGGCATGGAACTAAGGCATTAATTTACAGAGACACAGATTTTGAACACCAACAATGGGGGAACTTGTTTTCTTTGACTATGCACATTTATTACAAGGTTAGCATCAGAGAGAAAAAGGAAAAAGAACATGGGGAACCAGGTGGGAGGCAGAGAAAATAAATGCTTGTTGATTAAGAAATAAGATGTAATTAAAAAGAACAGATGGGCAAGAATAAGAGCAAAAGGGAGGCAAACAAAAAGAAAAAAGAAATTTTCACAGAAAGTACATAAACTATTTTTTGAATTAATGATTTCTCCTTGGAAGCATATACAAGAGGTTATAGCTAACTTTGTGAAAGCAACTTGGTGCTATGAACAATGGTCTTGCATCTCATAATGATGTCCTTTTCCCTAACACAGACTCTTATTAGCAATTTTCACTATTATCATCTGAATTAATGGCAAAATATGTTGAAGTAATAGATTAGCTATAAATGGAAAGAGGTGACTATTAGGCTAAAAACAAATTACAAAACATCTTTTCCAGAAATTTATGGCTTCAAATTTATAATATCAGGTGATATAAAACCAAATTGTTAGTGTTCAAGAGTAGGAAACTCTCATGCTGGTTTAAATTAAAAACAAAACAAAACAAAACAAAGCAAAACAAAAAAAACTTTAGAATTAAACTCTTTCCACTAAAGAAGAAGAGCAAGTAAGTCAATGAATTGCAAAAACATTAAGATTGTGAACGCAAAGCGGTATCTAAAAGCAACTGGCTAAGTGCTAAAAAAAAAATTTTTTTTTAAAATAAAAATGGAAGGGCTTTAAAAGTGAGCTTCAGTTTTACACTAACCTACAACCTCTACAATTATCCTAATTAGTTAACCCTATAATGAGCAAAGGAATAACTAGTCTACCACACTGAGTAACTTTTTGCATAGTATGGCACCAAGATATTCATATTCACTTAAGAAAAACAAAAAAAAAAACAAAACACTACCAACAACAAAGAATCAAAAACAAATCACACACACACACACACACACACACACACACACACACACACACACACGTGCTTTGGCAATGATAAATTTTTAAAATTTAACAATTAAATGAACCTGGATTTGTTTAAAAAAAAAAAAAAGCTGGCTGAGTGATCATTTTTTAAATTTAAGTTTTAATATATGTGGCTTAGATAAAACAAGAGCACGCAATGAAATGAAAGTGTATAATCTATCTTCTAATAATCACTACAGAAGATATGAAAATTAGAAATATTGAATCAGAAAACTTCATCTTCACTTGAGTAAAAAAAAAAGCCTGATGCCTTTTTGTATTCTCTACCTCAGCTCTGTGATTTCGTTCTTTTACTACAATCCCATCCAAGACATACTTTAAAATAATAAAAAGAAAAAAATGCCCCCTTTCTTTTATTTAATATATCTACTTCAGAAAATCATTCTTATTATAAAGTAGGAAGAAACTATTGAATATACCTGATTCAATCTAAAAAGGTGGGTGGGTGGAGGAGACAATACTCACTAACCTAGCAAAGCACAATAACAGAGATGCCTTATTAAACTGATGGAAAGGGCTATCCCAAGCTGAACATCTATGAAATACATGTATGTAAAAAATAATAATAATAATAAAATGAGCTATATTTTACAAGTTGCTTCTTAAGGAATTCATCAAAGTACCTTAAACAATTTCAGGAACTCATTATTTGCATAAGCTAAGTGGTTATTTAGTCATTTGAAATTTTTAAATGAATGAAATCTATGCATATTGATTTAACTTTATAAAAAATGGATCAAAATTATTTGGAAAAGAAATATCTAATATTGTCAATTTGGTTATTATGTGAATTAAATTTTGCTTAAAAACTTTTCTTAAATTGAATTTATTAAGTGCCTGGTTCTGTTAAGCCATATTTAAATATCTCATTTGATCCTCACAACAATTCTAAGAAATAGATATGTTCATTACCTTCATTTTAGAGTTGAGGAAAACTGAGGTAAACAGATCAGCAAGTGTTTGAGGCTACATGTGATTTTGGGTCTTCCTGACTCCAGGTCCAGAAGTCTGGCCACTATATCTCTATGTGATATAAAACTAACCACTAATAAAATTCAACCGAATTTTCTAATTATCAATAACAATTAAGAGAAAAACAATACATGCTAACAGTCTATTGCTTCTAAATAGTCCAAAACTTTCAACAAAACTTCACAACTTTCTTTTAAAAATTGCATCACATGTCCATCAATTGGAGAATGATTGGGTAAATTGTGGTATATGAAGGTTATGATATATTATTGCTCTGTAAGAAATGACCAGCAGGAGGAATACAGAGAGGCTTGGAGAGACTTACATCAACTGATGCTGAGTGAAATGAATAGAACCAGAAGATTTCTGTACACTTCAATGTTGTATGAAGATGTATTCTGATGGAAGTGAATATCTTCAACATAAAGAAGATCCAACTCACTTCCAGTTGATCAATGATGGACAGAAATAACTACACCCAGAGAAGGAACACTAGGAAGTGAATGTAAATTGTTAGCACTACTGTCTATCTACCCAGGTTACTTATACCTTCGGAATCTAATACTTAATATGCAACAAGAAAACGGTATTTACACACATATATTGTATTTAGGTTATATTGTAACATGTAAAATGTATGGGATTGCCTGTCATCAAGGGGAGGGAGTAGAAGGGGGGGGGATAATTTGGAAAAATGAATACAAAGGATAATATTATAAAAAAAATTACTCATGCATATATACTGTGGGGAAAAAAATCTAAATAAAATTTAAAAAAAAAATTTTTTTTAATTGCATCACATGATTATGAACCACTACATAGAATTCCCAATCCCTCTAATTTTGTCTGCCTGCATTTTGGATTTCCTTCACAGGCTAATTGTACACTATTTCAAAGTCTGATTCCTTTTGTACAGCAAAACAACTGTTTGGATATGTATACATATGTTGTATTTAATTTATACTCTAACACATTTAACATGTACTGGTCAATCTGCCATCTTGGGGGGAGGAGAGGAGGAAGGAGGGGATAAATTAGAACAAAAGGTTTGGCAATTGTCAATATTATAAAATTACCTATGCATATATCTGGTAAATAAAAACTATTTTTTTAAAAATTGCATCGTACTTCACACATATAGTTCAACTGCAATTGTAATTTCCAAGGGGACCAAATTTATACATAATCAATAATAATCTTACCATGATAAAGATATGAATTTTAAATGATTTTATTAAATGAATATTAAATACAAAGTAAAGTTCTGGGCATGACAAATCATTTACTAGAATAAAAGCTCCTCCAAAGATGATGAATAATTTAAAGAATCCTAAGTTAATAAAGGTTAACTGTTTCCCAAAAGGAAAACATCTTGGGCTATGGTCATATTTTTATAGGACCACTCCATTGCTGGATATTGATTGGGACTAAAGATGACCATGAAGGTCAGCAGGGAGATAATTCCTATTAAGGGTTACTGACTCAGTCAGAATATTTAAATGGCCTCTGGGGAACAGGAAAGATTGAGGGAGGAAGGGAGGAAGGATAGTAAGGAAAGGATATCCTCTGAAACCTATCACTGAATTTAACGGATTGGGCAAACACTGAAGTACACACAAGTTTCAGGCCTCTGTTCTGGCATCAGTGTTAACAAGTAGCACTTCCTAGAGAATGCTTCCAGCCCTCTTTTATAACAGTACCATGTGACAACCAGCATGAAGGCCCTGGTCCTTCATTTAGCTGGACAAAACTTTCACTGTGCTATTCTTCTAATAGGATGTTTGCCAAACCACACATACATTTCAGACAATGTTGGAGGCAAGTAGAATTTAAAAGAAGCAGATTCAGGCAAACATTTTTTGCATTTGAAAATAAGTTAAAATGGGTTCTCTGTACACTCAGAACTATGATGTGTACAGATTATTTAAAACGTCTGCATTCTGTCCACCAGTATGCATCAAATATTCATTAATTCACTCCCAAATAAATAAATACATCTGTTATTAATACCACCCATATGATTGCCTAAGAATTTTATTAAGCATTCACTGTTTCTCATTAAAATATCCCACACAAATTCTCATGTACCTAGGTAATTAGTCATTCCATTCAACAAGCATCATAAATACAGTCTTTCTCCTGTAACATTAGTGGACTTAAAAACATTTTTGGAAAAAGAACTTCATTTTGTTCCTGGATAATTCTCCTTTAAAGTGTTAATGAGTTCTGACAAATAATTCACTTGCCAAGTAGCAAGCAATATGGATAGCAAGTGAAGCTATGCTTCACTTATATTTTGCAGGACAAGAGGAAGGGATTTTGTATTTCAAATTCCATTTTAAAAAGTTCTGAAAAAATACCAGAAGTGAAAGAGTTTATTATAGTTGTTTCCAAGTTGGACCTTTCTCAAGACATAAATATTATGTGTTATGTAAATATTGCAAGAGATTCATACTGAGCTTTTTCAAAGCAAATAACTCAAGATATCCTTGCAAATCTATTTCATTTTAGCTACTGGTGTTAAAGCTACAAATTTATTGCTGTCAATTATGAGAGTATATGACTAGGTAGAAGATGAAATGAAAAATTTACTTCAAGTTGGTCATTAAAAATGTCATGAGATCTGTTTCTTCACTCAATTTCAATTCTGAAATTCTATCTAGGGAACACAGAAACAAGGAGTTCACTTACCATGGAGAGCTCTCATTTATAAAACACCAAGTTAATTACATTTCAGGTAAAATGGATCATTCTGATTAAATACAATTCATGTTTTAGCAAAAATAAAACCAACGTCAAAGAAAAAAAAAATCTCAACAAATTTTGCTGGTAAGTCTCATTTTTAAGATATAGAGGAAACTGATTTGAATTTAAAAGAATAAACATCTATTCCCTAACAGATGAAGAATAAATGGTTAAAAACAGGCAGCTTTTAAAAGAAGAAATTCAAGCTATCAAAAAAAAATCATATAAAAAGAAGGGGGTGAGGAAGCAGGGAGATGGAAATTATCAAAACCAACTAATACACTGAATAAAGTCTGAAAACAAACCAGATCACATGCATGCACTCCCATTTCTGAAAGAAATGAGGTGGGGGTATCTTCTCATTTCTTTTCTATGGAGTCATGATTTTTAAAAAATAATTTTGCAACATTCCTTTTTTATTGTATTTTATTTAATCTCTCCATCTAAATTGATGTAATCACAATGTTATGTTGTCTTCTAGGCTCTTCACTGCATCAGGTCATATAAATCTTTTCACACTTCTGTGTAATCAACTCACTTGAATACATTACTATACCACAATATTACTTATTACTATTATATTATAGTATTATAAAATGTGTTATTACATGCTATGTATAACAATACATACCATATTATTACTAATGTTACTATATTACTTATATCACAACAATATTCTGTTACATTCTTGCATAGCAATTTGTTAAGCCATTTCTCAAATGATGAGCATATACTGTAGTTCCCATACTTAAATAATTAAATACACAACTGATAGGTATTATAACTTTAGTTCTTTGCTAACACAAAGAATACTATTAGTATTTTGGTGCATAAGGGTGCTTTTTTTCTTATTAACAATCTCCCAGTAAAGCAATCTTTGGATCAAAGCATACAGAACATTTTAGTTATTACAGTTACACAATTCTAAACTGCTTTCCAAAATGGGTTCCCTGTTTACAACACCAACAAAAATGTATTTATGTGCCTATTTTTTTCTACTGACCCTTCAGCATTGACTATCTGATCAATTTACTGGATTATTTTGGTTTACTTTTCTCTTCTTGTAAATTATTTGAAATATTTTTCTTTTGAGGAAGGGAGTGGTAAGGTAATTAGGGCTAAATGACCTGACCAGCGGGTCACAAAATTATGTAAGCGTCAAGTATCTGAAACTGGATTTGAATTCAGGTCTTCCTTACTTTAGTGGAATATTCTTTCTTATGATAACAGTTTGCAGTTATTCTTTTGAGAATTTTGTTCATATCTACTGAACACTTATTTACTGGGGAAATGCTTTTGGTCTTCTAAGTTTTCTATGTATCCTGTCTAACAAGTTCGCCTGACTAGTTTTTCTTAGTTTCTTTTATTGTTCCATTTTCCACATCACTGCTCTGAACTGTCTCTCTTTGCCAGGGATTCTGTTCTAAGGTTCTCTGCATTCTCCTCTCTACATTCTCACTCAGTAATCTCATCGAAATCCTCTGGATTTGACTATCTTGCTAACTTTATGGTTTACAGGCAGGTTTGAGGGGTGGGCTATTCACTACTGTTTCAGGAATCTGCTTGTCATTGACTAATCTGTTGGTTAGTCAGACAATGTGACAGTCAGCAATGTTTATAGGACTGTGCTATACTATTCATAAGGCCAGGAGACTTTAAAATCATTGACAGATTGTTAGAATAATAGCATTTTAAGGTCAGGGGACCTCAGGATTACTGTTCTATTTCACCTGAAAGCTGTATCCTATAACCATGACATTCAAGTGAATTACATTTAAGTGAGAGAAGGTTGTGCAAGGTCACCTGCCTCATTTTCCCTTTCAGAGCCACATGGATCCAATGGCAAGAGTTAGATCAAGACAAGAGGAGATGGCCCTAAATAAAATGGGAGATTTTGGTCTTTTTAAGCTAAGGTCTTGGAGCAGCTAATTGGTGTAGTGGATAGAGTACCAACTCTGAAGTCAGGAGGACCTAAGTTCAAATCTGACTTCAGACACAACACTTCCTAACTGTGTGACCATGGCCAAGTAACTTTCCCCCGATTGTTAAAACAAATAAACAAAAAAGAGTTCTGGTCTTCAACAAGTCTTAGTTTGACTGAGGCTGTACCCATTCAATTCAGTGATTCAAGCTAGTTAGCAATAGAGGCAAGAATCTCCTCTTTAGCTTAGTCCAAAAAAATCTAAATAAATAAATGATTGAATGAGTCTATCATCTTTATTTAGGTGACTTAAGTATACAAGGCATCCCAAAAGCCTCAACAATTTTAAGTTATTAAAGCTTAATCATTTTGGGGACCCTGAGATATTTAGCCTCATCATTCTCTCCTTTAACTTTCTGCTCTGCATCTCCAATTGAACTAGACACTTTTCCCTCTAAACTTTAATCTGATAAAGCTTAATGGCACTTTCTCAGGACAATGTTTTTAACCAATTGAAATGTAAAATTTTAGCTAACTCTTAATGTTCCTTTCCTTCCTATGCACTTTCATCAAGGACCTCTGGATAATTATTTAACACAAGATACCAAATGAGAAAAACATGGAGTAAATATCCTATAGCTTTATTTGATGCTTCCTTGAGAGAGGGAGGAAGGAAGCCAATCATCACCTACATTAAGAGGGTTGGTATCAAACAAATTGGCAAGGATTCCCCTAAATGGACAGGACAGTTTAACTTAAGAGAAAATAAAGCATACAGCTTAACATACTATTAACTGGGCTACTTGAAAATATTACAAAGCAAGTAATAGAGATAAGGCAAATTATTAATGTAATACTGGTTAAATAACATACAAATTATTTTCTTTCTTATTTTTCATATTAGTAATCAAGGAAGAACAGAGGATCCAAACTCATCTATTTTTTCTCCACACTAAATATACCCAATTCTTTCAAATAATTCTCATAAAATGGACTCGAGGACTTCCATCATTCTGCTTGTCCTCCCCTATATGCCTTATCAATGTACTTTCTGAATTGAATGAACATAATATTAAGATGAATTCCAAAGTACATACATCTAGTTTTCTTCATCAAGGCAGCACCCAAAACTACATTAGCATTTTTGGTTACTCCATTAAATAACTGATATTAAGCTTGCAGGCCCATAAAACATCCAGATCTTTTTCAAACTGTAGGCTATCTAAACTTTAACTCATCTTACTAATGAGGCTGGTATTTTTTTAACCTAAATATAAGAAATGAATTTGAACTTATTACTTAGATTCAGTCTGATGCTTCAAGTTTCCTTTGTAATCCTACTGTTATGCCACAGTCTCCTTGAATTGTCCTACCCTTATTCTGCCCCAATCCCCAGATTGAAATACCACCCTTCCCTCTTAATCATCAAGATGTTTGATAAGGAGAAAGATCTTCTATCTTAGACATCATGAGCCCAGGTCCGATTTACTTATCAAAATATCTGGTGCCTCTCCCCATTCTGTCATTGATCTTCTTGATCCCAAATTAAATATATATATATACTTCATGGGAAGTACACATTAGTTGCTGGTTCCTTTGGACATCAGCCCTAGGGGCACTATGCCCCCAGCACAATCTCTCCCTTTCAAATAAAATATTAAAAACTCTCTAACCTCTATCTTGCCTCAGTTTCTCCAGCATTACACCACTGTCATCCAATGTTTTAGCTATTTTTTCATACTTAGTATCATCTACAAATTTGTTGAGCACACCATCTATGCCTTTAGTCAAATCACTGATTTAAATGTTAAACAGCACAGTGCCAAAACAGACCTAAAATATTATACTGTATAGTTTGTTACAAAGACATTGAACCATTTACAATTACTCTTTCAGTCAAAATTATTCAATTTTGAATTCATCCATTCCTCCTTATCTTCTATACTAGTATGATATCTTTTTATCAAAAGATTTGTTAAATGAAGTTCTGTAATAACTTCCAAAAAAGGGAAAGAAAAATAGCTTAATCTGGAATGATCTGCTTTTGATGAACGCATGCTAGATCTTTGTAATCACTGCTTCCCTTTCCAGTTGTTCATTTACCATATATTTAATGACTTCCTACAACTACAATTTTCTCAGGAATGAAAGTTCTGGCCAACACTATACAGATTAAACACTGTACCAACACTGATATATATATGCTGGCCAACCATGTACAGATTAAACTTTCATTTCAGTTTAGCTCTTCTCCAATTTTACGTTACCTCTACAGTCATCTGCAATCTTTTATAGCTAAGGAAACAAAGGGTGATAGAAGTTAAAATGACTTGCAGAGGGATATATATATATATATATATATATATATATATATATAAAATATATTTAAAAAAAATAATATTAGTGTGATGCAGAGTTCAATCCTGGGTCATCTTGATTCCAAGTCAAGGACTCAAAATACTAGAAAATTAGATATCTATAGTAGAAAAATCATCTAAAATTAAAACAATATATTGCCTATTTTTTCTTTTCAATTGAAAGATAAAGGGAATTATTCTAGTTGTTACTCCACAATGACAAGTGAAATGTAGATTTATTAAAACTTCCATTAATGACAAAGATTCTGAAATTAAAGTAAAAAAGTAAAACAGTAATGAGCAAAGTATACCAATGATTTTGAAAATATTTTACCAATCAAAAGAAATACAGCTTACAGATATAACCCTTTCTTTAAAGAACTTATTAATCAAAAGATAACTAAACAGAATGGTTAAACAAACTTTGGTTTAACCAGTTTGGTTACATATATTACATAAGACAATTCAATATTAAGTTCCAAAATGAATAGTATTAATTATTTAGGACTTCGAAAATGGAGCTAATATTACTGGCCCTGAAGTCAGGAGGAGGACCTGAGTTCAAATCTAGCCTCTGACACTTAACATAACACTTCCTGGCTGTGTGACCCTAGGCAATTCACTTAACCCCAATTGCCTCAGGAGAAAAATGAAGCTAATAAGTAATAAGTCTTGCAATTACACTAATTAAAGTTGTTAGTTAAAAAGGAAAAAACAGGACAAAGGAAAAACCTATAAGGCATACTGAACAATATCAAGAACTCACTTAAAAATGATCTATAAACTAAGAAAAATTGTCTTAATATTTAAATTTCTAATTACAGAAATTCCAAGTGAAGGGCATATCTTCTTGCGTACTGAAAATAAAGATAAGCATAATTACAGAAAAAAAATTATGAAAAGTATAGTTATATTTATATTTATATATTCTTTTTTATTTCAATTTCATATACTGAAAGAATATATTTCATTGCATTTAGTAGCTAAATACTATCACAAAATTTAAAATTTATAGAGTAAAAAATTCTAAAACATGTTTTTTGTAATTATATACATTTAAAATGTCTAAAAACTGAATGTATCACTAAAGGGTACTCAGATGCTACATATTAAGACAATGACAACTTTAAGAGTAATTAGTGAACTTGTGAATATCTACAATATGGAATTTCTGGTATAACCTATTTTAATCCCTTAAACAAAATAGAATTAGTAAGCACTATAACTTAGAATAAATAAATTGCTTATTGGACAGTTCTGAATCTGTAATTAGATTCATGAAATTAGTTTCCACAAAGGGAAGTATCTACCACTTCCTTTCAAACTCTTTCTTTCAATTCTATATACTGAATGAAAAAATAAAGGTAAATAGATTAAGTGTATGTAAATTAGTAATAGAGATTTATTATTTTCTGTGTGTCCATGTGTGTTCTGAATTTTGAGAAGTGACTTTTACATTCATGGTTTAAAAAAAAAAAAAAAAAAAAAAAAAAAAAAGGTTTTCAGGATGATACAAAACCTAAACCAGATGGCACTACTCATATGTACTGTTCATCTACCCTATTAAGTAAAGATTATTATCAGCCCTTCTAAGCTTCGATATTATCTTTAAAACACACAGACACAGACACAGACACAGACACACACATACACATACACACACACACACACACACACACACACACACACACAGTGAGACAGTTGAAGGCCAAAATTGTACATTGGGAAAAGAATAGATAGATAAGTACTTTTAGCAGGCATATTCAAGGTTGGCTGCCACCTGAATGGAGAAAAGATGCAAAAAAAATCATCTTCAGAAATGAAATGGAGTCAAATGAGGAATATTTTTAAAGCTGAAGAATGTCCTCCATGTTTCCCCTAAATTTTTAATTTTAACCTAACTTAATAAAAAAAAAAAATACTCCTTTAATTTTTTTGTTTAAAAGATGGTATAGACACCAAGAAGGCCACACTAACCATTAGCATACTACCACACAAAGATGTTTGAAGTCACAAGGAAAAAACAAAGAAATTTGTTAATCAATTTAGCAGAATCTATTCTGCATATATTTAAAACAATTAATTTATGTAGACTACATTGATGGAAACAAATCAGTTTAGGGAAGGGAAGACAATATTAATTTTATCATTCCTCACATGTATCTTCAGGAAGCATTGAAACTTGAAGATGAAATACTTTTGCAAAAAGCCAAAATAAGAATTGGCTTTCTTTGACTACACATATTTGTTAAAATGGTTTTCTTTTTCCTTTTTTCTCCACTAGAGAAAAGGGAAGAAAGAAGATCTTTTTCCTTAATGCAAAGAGAGGGAAGACTTGAAGAATACATAGATAATAAGCCTGACAACTTTAAAAGTTACATATGGGAGGAGTTTTAAAATATTTAAAAGAAAAAGGATACTATAAATAAAATTTATTGCTTCATGCAAATTCTTTTTCTCTTGCACTTTATACATAGAAATAGTCATTTTACTTAGTGTTCAAAATAAAATTAATTTAAAAGTGAAATTCTGTCAAAATTCATCACTGAATAAAAGCAATACAGGTAAGTTAACAAAGAAACCTCATTCATTTAGCAAAAAGTTGTTTTTTTTATTTTTATTTTTAGTGACACAATCGGGGGAATGAGATGGTACAATGGAGGTGGTGCAACAGATAGCCTGTCAAGTCTAAGTTTGGAAGGTTTATCTTAGTGTATCAGAGGCCGAATTTGAACTGAATAAGGTGACCCTGCACAACTTACTTAACCCATTTGCCTCAGTTGCTTATCTGTAAAATGAACTGAAGAAGGAAATGGCAAAACTACTGCAATATCTTTGCCAAGAAGATTCTAATAGTGTCATGAAGAGTTGGAAATGAGTGAATAATTGAACTGAAAATGAATGAATAACAAAACTATAGTTTTGATTAAGATTTAGGAGTGTTCCTTAATAAGTCAATCCGATCCTTATGTAATAAGTCTTGCAATTACACATATTATTTAGAATCCTGTCAATGTTAGGCTGAAAATATGCATATTCATTCTTTCAGAAGTTCAAACCTAAGAGATATATTATGGTTAAAAATAAAAGATAAAAAAAATCATGCATGGCTGATATTATTTTAGATTAGGCTTCTCATAAATGGGGGGGAGAGGAGGAAACAAATATAATACAAATTACATGTAAAAAAATAAAATGTATACATTATCTGGTACTGTTTTAAACCAAAAATTATAAGAACAATTTATCAAGAAGATACAACATATCAAGGCAGAGCCCAAGGATACCGTAGCAGATTTTGAGGATGGATAAAGTAACAAAAACTAAAAATTTATGAAGCTTAATATTGGCACATTCACTTAATCTTTTACTGTCATTTGATGAAATGACCAGTTCACTAAAAGAGACACAAATACAGCTGCTGAAATAGGTCTACTAAAAATAACACCAAATCTACAAAACACATACCCTTAAACTAAGAAAATGATTTAATTTATAATGCTCTGTTCTGAGAAAATGAGCAAAGATTAAAAAAAAAAAATCTTTTCTAACAATGTAAAAAATAAAATTTTGAAAAGTATTATTTATAAATATAACATAATATATTGTATTTTATTTAATTTTATTTTTATGTATTTATATGTTTATAAATATATATTTATATTTTGTACATAATATAAATTTATAGGTTCATTTATTTAAATAATGTAATTAATATAAAATATTTCAGAAAATCTTTAGTATGAACTGTGGCAGAGTGAAGTGAGCAGAACCAGAAAAGTAATTTATATAAAAATAGCACCAATGTAAAGAAAAATAACTTTGAGAGACTTTGAAAAACAATGACCAACCTAATTATCAACTGCTTCCTGAGGGTCTATAAGGGAATGTTCTAACAAAGGTATAGGACTTCATAATACAGGTAAAGGACTCAAAAGAGATGTTTTTGGATATGGCCACCATGTGGATTCATTTTCCTTAACTATGCTTATTTGTTATATGAGGTTTTTTCCCCCCTCTGTTTTTATGAGTGGCAGTTTGGGGAGAAGGGGTTAGTAACAGTAATGAGAAGGGGGGGGGGAAGGGAGAGGGAGAGACAGAGAACCATTGAAACTTTTTTCATGCACAGAAGTGAACAGAAATTCAGAAAGACAAACAAGCAGAGCAGTTTTGAAAGTAACAAGTAACATGTGGAATTTATTATAAATACATATATTTAAAAGCAAGTGGCATGAAATGGGGATGCAGTTTCATATAGAATCCTTTTTTTTTGTTCTGCCATATGTGTGTATGGAAATGGTGAGGTGGGGATGGGGACTGTAAGGGGAGACAGACAGACAGACACTGCATTCCTTGACTTTACTTTCTCAGATCTTCTCTTTTCTCAATCATTTGCAATCTGGCTTTCATCTCTACCACTCAACCAAAACTGCTCTCTGAAAGGTCACCAAAGATCCATCCTTTTATTTTTAAATCCAATGGACATGTCTTCAATTCTCTGAAGCATTTGCCACTTCTAAGCCACACCCTCCTTGAATCGGTTTCTAGTGCTTTTCTGAGAGTAATCTAACCTGGTTTTCTTTCTACTAGGTCTTCTTTACTCATCCCCCTTTTGCCTTATACTCAAAAGCTCTGTCTTGGAGGTGGAGGGGGTTCCTTTTCTCTTTAACAAATGCTCTTAGCAATCATTAGCTCTTATGTATAAAACAATCAAATCTACATTGATGTTTTTTAGATTTACTTATCCAGACCTAACATCTCCTCTTCTATCTCCAACTATCTACTGCATACCTCAAAGTGAATGACCCCTGGACAGCTTAAAAAATTGAATTCATTCTCTCTTCCCCCACCAAAAAAGAATCCCAAAGTTCCCTCTGCCTATTCCCCCTTCCCTCACCCCCCCCCCCCCCGCCCCGTCTGAAGCACCATAACCCTCCTTCTCAGAGTCTCCTAATTTTCCAGAGTCACATCCTATGGATGATCCTCACTCTCACCCAATCATTTGTCAGATCGTGTCATTTTTACAGTGACAAGCTCTCTCCTGTTTCTTTCCTTTGACACAGATAACACCACTCAGATACAGATCCTCATCACTTTATGCCTGGGCTACTCCAAGAGTCTTTTGGTTGGTCTTCCTGCCTTTCTATTTACTGGACTATATCCTTATCAATCAAAGTGATCTACTTAAACCTGACAATAACCCACTATGCAATGAACTCTTGAATTTTTATTATAGATGTTCTATAGACATCTTAAACTCAACAAGTCCAAAGCTAAGCTCATTATCTTTCTTTCAAAGCCATGCCCTCTACTAAAGTTTCCTATCATTGTCAAAGATGCCACCTTCCTCCCAATTACTCAAGTTTGCATCCCAGACGGGTCCTCCCCTCTCTCTTCCTCCCTCCCCACTCCTACCCTTTCTGTTTCTCTCACTTCTCATATCCAATGTGTTGCCAAGACACATCTATTTTACTTTAGCTACATCTCTCACACATGTCCCTTTTTTTCCTAGTGCAAATTCTCATCATGACCAAACATAGACTAACATGCAAACAGCCTGCTAGTTGGTTCTCCTGCTTCTCCCTCCTCTCCCCCACAGTATAGACTATAATCTACTCTGCTACTCAAAATGTGCACTATGCTAAGCACTGGGGATATAAATACCAGCAAATAAAACAGTTCCTATCCCCAAGGAGCTTACATTCTAATGGGGAAAGAACTCATAAAGAGTAACTGTTAAGTAGTACTCTGCAGAGAGTAAAGGTACTAATGAGGAAGCAGTGAAATTCAAAGAAAGGATTGAATATGGAATGATGTTCTAGTCTAGAGATCCAGCAAATCAGCCTCAAAGTGGAATTCTTTCTTAATGCTGCTGGTGAGCTGTCTAGGGAATGCATTATCCTAATATGGAGCTAGGATATAGTGAGCATGGTTGGCAGCCCTGATGAATGAGAGGTCTAAGTTCTGCTACTCAAAATGATCATTATCAAAAGTACAAATCTGACTATGTCATTTTCTCCTACATTCCATTCAATAAACTCTCTATCATCACAAAGATCAAATATAAATTACTTTGGCATTCAAAGCCCTTCATGCCCTGGCCCCCTCCAATCTTTCCAGTCTTCATACATTCCTTCTCATCCCTCATGTATTCTGCAATCCAATAATAGTGGCCTCCTTACTATTCCTTGCACAAGACACACTTCATCTCCAAACTCTGGATATTTTTGCTGTCCATCTCCCATACTCAGAATTCTCTCCTCATCCACATCTTCACTTGCCTTGCCTAGTTACCTTCAAATCCTGGCTAAAATCCTGTCTTGCATAGCTAATTCTTCCAATCCTTATTAATTCTATTACCTTCTTCTTGGTATTTCCAATTTTTTATTCATATGTGTGTGTATATATATGTATATACACACACACATATTCATGTGTATTACATATACATAGCTGTTTGAATGTTGTATCCCAATTAGTCTGTGAACCTCTTGAAAGATTGAGTGAAAAAGATGAGTAAAACACCAATGTGAAAAAAAAAAATCATTGTAAAAATCTAGGTAAACCTAAAAAATGTTGGCATTTTTCATCAAATTAAAAGAAATCTACCTCCCCCAAAAGTTTTGGAATTTTTTTTTTTTTTTTTTTTTTTTTTTTTTGGTCTGCCTTATATCCTCAGAGCTTAGGAAAGCACTTAAATGTTTGCTGACTACTGACTTTTGAGTGTAATGTGCAAAGTAGTTTATCAGAAGTTAGATTTACAGCCAGCCCCTCCCAAAACAATCAGCTAATTGTTAAGAGGAAGAAAATGTTTTTTGCAGGAAGGACAATAAAGGTTAATGAACTCAGGATTGGAAAAAATTACTTTTACTAATAAACCTTATCTTTTTCACTCAATGTGAAAAAAAAAAATCATTGCTAAAAGTCTCTAGGTAAGCCTATAAAACGTAGGCATTTTTCATCAAATTAAAAGAAATTTACCTCCCAAAAAAGTCTTGGAAATTTTTAAAATAAATTTCTAGTAGGCCTAGAAATATTGTCCCCACTGAAAGAATGCTGAAATACAGTTTTAAAAAATTAATATGCTGAAAAAAATGTAATTGTTTTGTAATTAACTAAAATTCCCAAATGGAAATGGAAAATTAAAACCTATCTTGAAATGTCATGAAAACTTGAAAAACAAGTATCTAGGAGATGGAGATAAACATGCTTTTATGGACAGGAGAATTCAAATTTAAATCCCACTCAAAACACATATCATAAAAACGAGTTTTAAAAAATAAACAATTTACCAAAGGTACGCTTAATATACAATATTATAAAAACTAGTTTCATGACAAAGAATCCAAAAATTATCAAAATCTTGTGAATTCAGTGACAACTCATGTAAAATAAGTGATTACTGGTAAAACACTGCATATTACAAGTTCTTTTAGAGATTTAATAGTTTTTATTGTACAAATCAATAAATTATTTTATTGTAAAACACAACAGTATGTTTGTTATCAAATGTATTCTATCCCTCCAACAGATGTCAATTCCTTAAGGGAAGGAGTAAGTTCACCTTTATATTAGTATTTACTTGGTACATACTAAGTATTTAATAAATCTTATTAATTATGAGAAGGAAGATAGGGAAAAAGTCATGGGGTTTAACAACAGAGAGATCATTAGTAATGTTGAAAAGATCTTTCCCAGGCAATCAGGTGGTTCTGTGTAGAGAGCAATAGACTTGAAGTCAGGAAGACCATCAAATGCTGCTCCATATAATAACTGATTAATCCTGGACAAACCTCAGTTTCTTTCACTATAAGAAGAGAGAGGAGTGAGGAAAACAAATGTTTTCAGGGAATGGCCAGATCAATAAAGGTGATTTTTATTTGCTTTGTTTTTTTGTTTTTTTGTTTTTTACAGGAGGCTTAAAGGCATGCTCAAGTTGAAAGAAAAATCACTTGGCAAACATTTATCAAGCACCTATTATGTGCCAAGCACAGCATAAGCACTAGGGATAACTCCCCCTTCCCCCCAAAAAAGACAAAGGACAATTCCTGACCATAATGAACTTAATGAAGGAAACAACATGCAAACAAATATATGCATGGTAAGTTATGCACAATGATAAACAAGAAATAATTAACAAAAGTAAGGCACTAGAATTAAGAATGGTTGGAAAACGATTGCTTTGAAGATGTAATTTTAGTTGGGAGTTAAGGAGGATATTCCAGAAATGGAGATAGTAAGAGAGAATACCCAATACTGAGAGATAAAAGTATCTCATTTATGGCCAGGAAAAAGACAGTAGAAACATTCAAGAAGCGTGAGATAGGAAAACTGATGTAGCAAGGTTAAAGAGGAGGAGAAAAGACCCAAAGATAACTCTTGAAAAAGTTGAGCTAAAGGAGGCAGACAGGAAAAGGAAAAGAATGGTGAAAATGTTAAGAGAAAGGTTAGAACAGTACAAAGGAAAGCTGCAGTTCAAGATCAGATAATCTCAATATTCTAAATAGCAGGTAAAATCATCAATTTAGAGTTGAGTTATTTTGCTTAAAAAAATTAGCAAAGATTTGCATTGATTCTCTATGGTGAAGGTTCTCAAAGTGTATCCCGAGATATTCAAGACCTTTTCAAGAGATCGATTAAGTCAAAAACAATTTTCATAATAATACTAACACAGAAAATATAATTTATAATCTATATAAACTGGGTCTGGGAGGAGTTTTCAATAATTCAAAAATATGAAGTGCAAAGTTCTAAAATTTTGTTACCATAAGTAATATGGTGAAAATTTCTTCAAAAAAAAAAAAAAAAAAAAAAAAAAAACACACATTTAAAAAAAATGCATTCCTCATAAAGAGATTCTTTGCAATATGAATACCTTGAAATTTTACTGTATTATAGTTCCCAGACCTCAGACAATACAAAGAGAAAGCATGTTTTTTTGGTTGTCAGACCTTAAAATTAACAAGCTTTATGAAAACAACTTCACTTAGCATATACAACCAGATACATACAATAAGGATGATAATGTAACACTACCTGTAAAAGGAATCTAAAAACTTATGAGTCAGCCACATCAATATATTTAAAATAGGTAATCTGAATGTCATCACAAAAGTTTTCGAATCTTGCTAACATCCACAGATTTACACTTGATTAGACTAAATAGGCTAAGAATCAACTGATGTTGTTAGCACTAGAAATAATTTCATGAACACATCAAAAAATTTCAAAGATAGAGAAAAATATAACCAGGACTATGAGTTCAAAGAGAGTACATTCTGTTCTCTAATTCATAACAAAATTCACATGCTCTCAAAAGTGGTAGTTAAGTTTAAAGATACAGATAAGATTAAGAGAAAGAAAGCCATGTAAAAAGTTTGAAAACTTTAGTAATAAGGAGTTTAGAATTTCAGGAGGTAAACCAGATGTTTCTATATAAAGCTATGGCAGAGAGTCCAGGAGACAGAAACCCATAAAGTCAAAGGCTACTCAGATCAAAGAAAATAAAAGGAGGAGCCATCAGCTACAGAACTGTCCATTATGTGGAAGGAATCAAGACACACTAAGCTTCAAGCAAAACTCAAATTGAAATCAGTTGAGGGTATTGCAGTCTAAGAAGGAATAAGAAAGATGAGAAGATCACTTCCTCAAGCACTTTACTTAGAAAAGGAAGCCAGACAATCGGGCTAAATTCTGAGGTCAAGAATATTATTGAAATGTATTTATTTCAGATTGTTTAAAAAAATTAGTAAGTATTTATTAACAGTCTATAAGTCCTTTCATTTTATTTACATGGTACATCTTCCTCTGTGCGCCCATATCTAATATCCTTTAGTAATGTTTTAAATGAATCTGTGCAAATATCATTCCCCCCCCCCAAAAAAAAAAGCTGAATTGATGTTACATCTTCTATTAGAATGTCCTTAAATAATCCCTCTAGGTTTATAATGGTATCTAATGGTTGTAAAAGAAACTCTCCTAATTGTGTGTCTAAATAAAATAAGGCCTAATGTTTAGATCGGTTCCTGTAAATTCTAACTCTGTAACAAAAGGAAAAGGGAGACTTTACTAAGATTTTTTTTTTAACTACTAAGAAATATTTGAATTTCTAAATCTAAATTTCTCTATCTGGCTTAACTTCAAGAATCAGCTCAAAATCTACCTTCTGCATAATGAGCTGAACCAGCTACACTCAGCGAAAGAACTCTGGGAGATGACTATGAACCACTACATAGAATTTCCAATCCCTCTAATTTTGTCGGCCTGCATTTTGGATTTCCTTCACAGGGTAAATGTACACTATTTCAAAGTCCAATTATTTTTGTTCAGCAAAACAACTGTTTGATCATGTATACATATATTGTATTTAATTTATACTCTTAACATATTTAACATATATTGGTCAGCCTGCCATGGGGGGGGGGGGGGAGGGGGAATTGGAACAAATGGTTTGGCAATTGTCAATGTTCTAAAATTATCCATGCAAATATCTGGTAAATAAAAATTATTAGATATGAAAAGAAAGAAAAAAAAATCTACCTTCTGCAAATGGTCCTTCCTAATCTAAATGCTTTCTCTTCTGAAAATCTCTTCTATTTATGCTATATTTAAAGGGGGCAATATATTACATAAGCTTTACCAGCCTAAAACTGCACCAGTGCTTTTGGGATCTCAATTATTTTTATGTACCTAATGATACAATAAAAGTACTTTTCCTGATAAAGTGAATAGAAAGCTAGCCAAGAAACCCTGGATTCAATTTGCTCTACTGAAATATACTGGCTGTGTGACACTAAACAAACAAATCATTTTACAGACAAATCTTCACAAGGTATCAATCTGCACTGGTTCAGGGAGTTTCCTCACTAAATTAGTTCCCAATATTCAGGAAATCACAAATTGAATTCTTAATCTTAGTTAGGTCCTTCCCCATATTATTAAGTGAATTTCTGGAAGGCAGGAATTATTTTTGTCTTTCATTCTATCTCCATCATTTAGCAAGGTATCTACTGACTTAATGACTGATTAAAGTGTCAAAAAAAAAGGCTGGATAGATGTCCATTTCCTTAATGTAAGTATCAGACTTCTAAGCAAGTACCTTAATCTCTCTTTCTGTGTGTGTGTGTGTGTGTGTGTGTGTTTCTGTCTGTCTGTCACACACACACATACACACACTCCTACATACAACCAAATATTTATAGCAGCACTTTTTTTTTCTGGGACCAAATAAAACAACAACAACATAAATGCTCTTTGATTAGATAATATCTAAATAATTTCAAGTGAAACAAAAACAATAACTATTATTTTCTTTCTTCCTTTCTTCAAACTTTTTAAATAACAAGGGCTCCCTGGCTACAATGGAAGGAAGAATATATTGGGAAATCCAATGAATCCATTAACAGGAAGGGAGGAAGGTATAGACACATTGGGAAATATAATTGATATAAAATAGTATTTGTGAACCAGAAGATGCAAGAATTAAAGTTTCAGTTAGATGGAAAACTGCCACTTACTGGCTATGAGAGTATAAAATCAAATCTTTTCTCTGAGCTTTGGTTTTAGAATTATTCTTAAAAAGAAATTAAAATTATGAGCAAGGTTATCATAAGAATCAAATGGCAATCAATTGGAGAATGGCTGAATAAATTGTGATATATGAATATTATGGAATATTATTGTTCTGTAAGAAATGACCAACAGGATGGTTTTAGAAAGGCCTGGAGAGACTTACATGAACTGATGCTGAGTGAAATGAGCAGGACCAGGAGATCATTATATACTTCAACAACAATACTATATGATGATCAATTTTGATGGACCAGGCTCTCTCCAACAATGAAATGAACCAAATCAGTTCCAATAGAGAAGTAATGAACTGAACCAGCTATATCCACCGAAAGAACTCTGGGAGTTGACTATGAACCACTACATAGAATTCCCAATCCCTATATTTTTGTCTGCCTACATTTTTGATTTCCTTCACAAGCTAATTGTACATTGTTTCAAAGTCCGATTTTTTTGTACAGCAAAATAACTGGACATATATACATATATTGTATTTAACTTATACTTTAACATATTTAACATGTATTGGTCAACCTTCCATCTGGGGGAAGGGGTGGGGGGAAGGAGGGGAAAAGTTGAAACAAAAGGTTTTGCAATTGTCAATGCTGGAAAATTACCTATGCATAAATTTTTTTAAAAAATTAATTTAATTAATTTAAAAATATAGATCTAGAGGCTCTCTTTAAAAAAAAAATCAAATGGGCAAAAGAATCTGAAATTCATTTATAAACTGATTATCTGTCTAAATGCAGTCTTTTTAAATGTTAACATAATCCACATTTATGAAAACATTGCTTTCACTATACCATACTGAATATTAAATTTTTACATCACAAATGTTCAAAGGTTGATAAAAAAAATCTCAAAGTGACTGGCTTTCACTTGACAGTACCTATCATAAAACAAACATATTTCCCCCCAAACATTACTTCAATAAGAAGTGACTATGAAAAAAATTTAAAGAATTTAAATTACATTGAATATTTTCTGGGTTGGATCTGTTGTCCCTGTGGCCATTCACAGTCATTTCAATTTCATCTGACCCCATTTGAGATTTTCTTGGCAAAGATACTAGAGTGGTTGATTTATCATTCCTTCTCCAGCTCATTTAACAGATGAGGAAACAGAGGCAAACAGGATTAAGTGATTTGCCCAGGGTCTGAGGCCTGATCTGAACTCAGAAGACTGACACTGGATAAATATTCTAATTTTCAAAAGAGGGGAATAGAAAGATTCAAAAGCAAAAAACAAAAAACAAAAACCCTACAAATTAGTGCCCTTTATGTGAACAGGTAAATATTCCAAGAACAGAGAAATCCTAAATTTTAATAAAGACAAGCATAAATAAATAAGAGCCAGCATGAGTTCACTAATAACAATTCAAGCCATAATAACATGGTTCATTATTTTTGACATCTCTCAGGAAATATAGAATAGGGCTAGTTTTTAGATTATAAGCTCCTAATCCCTGAAAGAGTACAATTGGATCCCGAATAACCAAATATTAGCATTATCATAGCACCTAATAATTTTTTGAGACCAGATTAATAACAGATAGGCAGGAAAACAGAGTCCATTATACCCATTGCCCCTTCCAGTTCAAAAAATAAAATAAATTTCAAAGGAATAAACTAAGGGCTCTTCCTCACAAGTATTACAAAAAAATACTAACCACTGATTTCTCTTTCCTAACTCTTAATTCTCTTAATTCTATTACTACAAAAATAATATGAGGTTTTTGGAAAGTAACTGGATGTAAAGTTTTAAGATTGAAACAGTAGATATATAATAGTATCAAAACGTCAATGATTGGTTGGCTTTATACAACTTTTATTTTTTATCATAAGAGTTCGCTGGCAGATAGAAAACTGTGATGTAAAAACAAAAGGAATTAATAAAAAATATCAAAGAAATCTTTCTCCAGAAATTCAGAATTATGACTATTAAAAAAAAAAAACCAAAGATCGAAGGAAGCAGATAAGACAATGCTTTTGAACTGGAGACACAGACTACAATCAATGTGCATAGCATGAAAACAACATCCCACTACAATGTGTTGTTGTTTTTTTTAAGCTAGTATTCTGAAGATCTTATCATTAGGAATATCTATAATAAGTTTATGATAACCAAATTAACAGGCTAATGTATCTAGCAGAGTAAACAATACATTAATTTTAGCTTGTTCACTTTTTAGTTTTGCATATTTTTGTCATAAAACTTTTTTCCTTAAATATTTGTTCATTTACAATTTTTTTGGTAATGGACAAAATATCAAAAAGCAAAATGTTTATAGAACATATCAGAATATTTGTAGCAACAGCTTACTTGATATTATGCAAGAGAGTTCTTTCCTTCAGCTTATGAAAGAGCTAGAACATTTTCCTCTTATCTGTAAACAACCTTAACATGTTTAAAACAAACTTCAAATTCTTATTTCTTATAGTGTTTGATATATGAAACAAAACAGAAAGTTAAACCTAAAGATAAATGAAACATCTGGTGAAACATGTAATAAGCTTTGAGCTCCCATCTGCTACTGAAATTAGTATTCCAATGGATAGCTACATGCTTCATACTAAACTGTAAAAGGACAACTTAAAGTAAGAAAATTATGGTATCAAAAGTTATATTATAGGGGGCAGCGAGGAGGCGCAGTGGATAGAGTACCAGCCCTGAATTCAGGAGGACCCGAGTTCAAATTTGGCCTCAGACACTTAACACTTCCTAGCTGTGTGAACCTGGGCAAGTCACTTAACCCTAGCCTCAGGGGGGAAAAAAGTTATATTACCTTTAGGAATCTGAGCCATCTTTGCACAATGCAAATAAAGATTACAGAGTTTCATTACATCATTTCTACTAGGTAGCTCATTTGTAGCCAATCAGGAGAATACTTTTAAGAAATAATCAGTCATTGATTAATTTGTTTATATAACATAACTAAAATTAAAACAAATAGCTGCTCAGAGAGAACTAGATAAGGAGTCTAAACTCATATCAGCTAAATTAAGCAAAGTAAAACAAAAGCATTTAAAGTACATTGGAAGGAAACTTTACTACATCTAAACACTCCCAATCCTTTTCATTCTTTTGATTTTTCTGATGTTGCCAGTTCTCCTAAGATAATTTATTAATTTATTTATTTACTGCTGAGGCAATTGGGGTTAAGTGACTTGCCCAGGGTCACATGGCTAGGAGGTGTTAAGTGAGGTGTTAAGTGTCTGAGGCAGATTTGAACTCAGATCCTCCTGACTTCAGGGCTGGTGCTCTGTCCACTGCAGTTTCTAAGTGCCCCTAGAGAATTTGTTTTTGGTAGGAGAGAGAAATTGCATTCATTGAACCTTCAGAATGAAAGCAGAGCTTTCAAATGAAGTCCATGATTCCAATAAGTTGGTAGAAAAATTGCTTTCTATGTAATATGGTCCTAAATGCCCTCATAGGAAGTGCCATCATTTGTACCATCCTTAGATTTCCTTTTGTTTTACATCCTTACCAGAGTTTTAACTGATAATAAATATTAAAGAAAATAATATTTTCTAAAATAAAAAAGACAAATAGCTGCTACTAACATAATTAAGAATCTAGAAGAATAAAATCAAGCTTAAGTTTAAAAATTTAAGCAGCAAAATCCACATTATCAAAAACTCAGTGAGATACTTTCATACTCCATATACAAAAACATTTCTTCTCCATTTACTTCTTAACCTTTTATTTTTAGTCATAATCACAACAAAATGTTATGCTTACTACCAACATATATTGTTCTGCATTTGTGACATTTTTAAAGGTCCCAATTGTGTCATGAAGGGTTCAAAAAACAAGGAAAAATTTGCACAGCAGGAGGAAAAACCCATTTGTTTTATAACAGCTGTGAAAAATCAGTTCTCTGGAGTAATTGAAATCAACTGCAAACTGAAGTGTTTAGAAATAAAATGTTTCCATCATTTCATACTATCAGCTACTTCCATTAGTACTGATGAAAGAGAAACTAGATTTTACTCAGTGTTATTAATGCAATGAACCTTACTCATATTGGAAAGAGAATACAATCACATACTAATCCTACCATCAAACTCAGGAAGTCATCAACATAGAAAGAGAACTCTGAATTTTCTTATATTTTTATTATTTGAACACAGAATTAATAACAAATTTTGGAATTCCCAATTACTATTTATAAAAATAATTTAGATGGCATATGCTGAAAGAAAACCTATTACTTTAAATATTAAGGCACTCAAAAGTAAGCACGAGTTAAAAGTTCAAAGTTAGACTAACAGAATGAAAGAAATTGCTGTGAAGTAGCTCAATACTGAAAGAAAGCTCTTGACCTAATCAATCAACCAATAATTTTTACACATCATGTTTATATCTAGGGCATGTACCCACTTGAAGTTTTACTGTGTTATGTCTTGTAAGGTAGCATGATGGTTATGACAATGAAGAAGAAATCTCTCAGGTGTTAAGGTCACTATTGTTACACTAGCTCAACCTATCTATGAGCAATTTCAAGTTTTCCCCAATTATTCAGATCTATACTTCTGTAGTTGTATTTATATTTCTCTTGAATTTCCTCTATTTCTAAATTCCTTTCTAAACTTTCTGCTGGAAGGTTATTGGTAATATGCAGAACAGATGAATTATTTTCCATCCTGAAATATTGTTATTGTTTGAATTAATTTTTAGTTGACTATTTGCAAAAATCAAGTTTATTTCTTATTTTCCTTTACTTATTAATCAAATTTTTTCTCTTCTTGTTATAGCTAGAAATTTTAGTACAATAATAAATAGTAGTGATGACAAAGGAGCTCTTGACTTTATCCTTGATCTTATTGGAAAGTTTTCTACTTTGTCTCCATCACATGTGTGTGCACATATATGTCATTTGTAATATAGAATTTGATAGTGAGTCACATGAACAAAAAGATGGAGGGCTAGGAAAAAGAGGAATAATTATGTAACCAGATAAAGCACAAGAAAAAAAAAATACATCAAAACTCCCAAAGGAAAAAAGAATAGCAAATCAGAAAAGGGGAAAAAGATGGAGGAGGAAATAGCCAGTAGGAATAAGGCCACCTTAAAAAAAAGATTAAAGAACATAGTGGTGTTTACTTAAGTGGAAAAATCCTACTTGGGGAAAAACCATTAAAGACAAGAAAGTTTGTTACAAAAAAAAAAAAAAAAAAAATTCAAAACTGTTAGAAATCACTTCTTTTTTTATATTGGCAACCTATGTAATATTGCAATTAATTTTTCGTTTAGTACCCCCCCCAAGAGACATATAAAATCCATCCAGCCTCAGTGACCCCCTCCCCCCAGGCTGATTTATGGCTTGTTCACTTTCCTTTTTATATCATTCTCCATTCTTTATTCTGTGAATGTGAACATTTTACCATAAGTTTGTTCTCCAGAACAGTTTTTGCTAACATACATGACACTTTTTTTTAAAACTAAGTATATTCCAATACTTCTTTTATCTGTTTCACTCTCATCTTCAGAGAATTTGATGCTTGGTTAAAGTTTTGAATCTCTTGTGTTAGTCTATTAATTTCCTTTTCAGTTCTTTTTCTGTAGTTTATGCTTCCATTTTTTTTCCTACTATTTTCCTTTCATTTATTTTAAAAATTGAAGTTTTAAATTCAATTCTCTGAATCATCTCTTCCAGATATTCTAGTTGAATGTACCCAAGCTGTCTTTTTTTTTGCTTGAAATTTTACTCATATTTTATTATCATTACCTTCTTCTAAGTACTGTCTTTCTCAAGTTTTTCTCTATCAATAAAATAATCCTTTTGTGGGGATTTTATTGTTTACTTATTCTTCCAGCCTACTTATTGATTTTGGATTTTATGTTATGTCTGGTCTCTGTAATTTTTGGAGGAAGATCTAGACTAGATGCTCCTGGCAAGAGCTTATCCTTGATGACCATAGACCTTTCTTTCTGTCTCCTAATGCCTATCTGGGTTGGGAAAATGATTCACTGTGAATTTTCCCCAAAAATTCTTGATCAGAGTTCAGTCTAAGATGTTCTAGATCCATTTAGAAGAATTGTTCAGGGTGAGGGGGAAGCTCACTGTACTATTTTACCATCTTGGTTTTCCTCTAAGTTTATTTCTGTTTCTTCTTTGTCTTAAATAATGATTTCTATATGATTAGTACCCCTGTGGGCTTTTTTTTTTTTAAGTTTAGTCAAACACAGTAGTCAATGACTATAGTAATCTAATGTTTCATAAATTTTCTAGGATAAGAACTCACTAACTGACAAAAATTGCTGGGAAAATTAGAAAATCGAATGGCAGAAACTAGGCATTGAACCTACCCCTACACCAAGCTACAGTAGAAATAGATTCCTGGTTTAGACATAAAGAGAAAGCAAATTAGAAGAACAAAGGATAGCCTATCTCTCAGATCTGTGGGAAAGGAATTTATGGCCAAAGAAGAAATAGAGTAGAGTATGAAATGCAAAATTGATAAATTTGATTATATTAAAGTAAAAGGGTTTTGTACAAATAAAACCAATACAGACAAGATTACAAGAGAAGCAGAAAACTGGGAAAAAAATCTTTTACACCCAAAGTTTCTGATACATTTGTAAAATATATAATTTATTCAAATATGTAAGAATACAAGTTATTCTTCAGTTGATAAGTGGTCAAAAGATATAAGCAGACAATTTTCAGATGAAAACATTAAAACCATTTCTAGTCATATTAAAAAATGCTATTGATCAAAGAAATGAAAATTAAGACAACTCTGACATACCACTTTACACCTCTCAGATTGTCTAAAATGAAAGGAAAAAATACTGACAAATGTTGGAGGAGATGTAGGAAAACTGGGATGTTAATACACTGCTGGTGGAGTTGTGAACTGATCCAATCATTCTGGAGAGCAATTTGGAATTATGCCCAAAGGGCTTTAAAACTCTACAATATCTTTCGATCCAGCTTACTGGATCTCTATCCCCAAAAGAGCATAAAAAAGAGAAAAAACCTACAAATGCAAAAATGTCTGTTGCAGCCCTTTTTTTGTAGTGTCAAGGAACTGGAAACAAAGTAGATAACCATTAGTTGGGCAATGGATACAGAAGTTATGGTATATGAATGTTATGGAGTATTATAGTTCTATAAGAACCATCAGCAGGATGATTTCAGAAAGGCCTGGAGAGACTTATATGAACCGATGCTAAGTGAAATGAGTAGAACCTAGAGAATACTGTACATGGCAACAACAAGATTATGTGATGATCAACTCTGATAGACAATGAAGTGATTCAGGCCATTTCCAATAGGGTTATGATGGAAAGAGTCAATTGCATCCAGAAAGGGAACTGTGGACACTAAATGGGGTTCAAAACAGGTTTTTCACCTTTTTTGTTGTTTGGTTGCTTTTTGTTTTTTTCTCTCATTTTTTTTCTGATTTTTTCTTGTGCAGCATGATAAATAAGGAAATACAAATAGAAAAACTAATTCCCTGGCTAGCTCTCTGGTGGGCCTCCAATTCAGCCCGAGGCCTTGGGCTTAGTGGGAGAGTGAAATGAAGGAGGCAGGAGAGCAGACATGTGACTGGTTAAAGATGAAATCTAAACTCTAGACTCTGTAGTCTTCTCTTTGACTGATCACCGCAGCCCGGAAAGTGAGAGCCCTCTGTGACTCCTTTAAATACTCTAGTACAATCAAGGCACTACCTCACACAGAGCACGCCCAATCACACTTGAGCATGCGCCAACTTGTCAGGAGAGCCATCACATCACTTGACTAGAGTGAATATATCAATTGCTAGAGAATTATTATCTTGTCAACTATGCCGAATCTTAAGTACAACTTTTCAGAGTTCCAGTCCTCTACAAAGAACTGTACATGTTTAACATATGTTGGTGTCTAGAGGAGGGAGTGAAGGGAAGGGTGGGACAAAAAGTTGGAACACAAGGTTTTACAAGAATGGATATTGAAAACAATCTGCATGTATTTTGAAAATAAAAGGCTATTATTAAAAAATAAAAAATAAAAATGTTTAAAAGTCAAGGTAAAAGATTTTGCTGCCACACCTTATTTTAATCTAGCAAATGTTTCTCAAAAGAAATTAGAGATACCCATTCACCTAAGAATAATTTATGCTAAAATGTTGAGATTGGGGGGGAAGAGGGAGGTTTAAACAGGAGAACAGAATGTATTTTTAGTGAAATGGTAATTTCTAAACAGAAATAATCAGAGTTGGGCAGGAACTTATAAAAAAATACAAAAATAGTAATCAAGAAAGGTAGAAAAGCTAATGATGAAATAATGCTAACATTCTAATATCAAAGGAGAAGAAATAAATGTTGGTCTAAAACTTTAAGGTCTTCAAATGATATTGAGGGAAAACCAAAACTTCTAAGGATGCATTAGCTGTTTTATCTGAAAAGGCACAAAAAGGATAAAAGGAATACCCTAATGGGAAGAAGAGAAGAAAAAAAGAGAATCTTGATTGAGGTATATTTCTCATAATTGGAGTAAATAAGTAGAATCATCAGATAAAATTCTGATATGAAAAAAGAAGAGTATAACTGTTTTTATTTGTATTTCAGTGCTGGAGTGTGTCAGAGATACAGTAAAGCACTTAATTTTATGTCGATTCATCGGTCAAGGGAGAAGAAAAAATACACTTTTGTATATAGAATGTTGGATTTGGTTTCTTGGGGATCTTCTGGAGGCAGCCTTAGTTCAGTTCAGTTCCGTTCAGTTCAATAATCCCAAATGCAGCCAGAAGTTCAAATCCTTTACTGTCTCTTTCCAAATCTTATCTCCTTCACTTGGGGCTCAGCTAGTTTTCTCGGGGCGTTCCAGATCTTGGTTTCAGGACAGCCTGCCACCACTTCTCTGTCTTTTTTCATTCGGCTCGACATGTGAATCTCCCTGACTGAATCCTGACTCTGAATCTCCCGAAGTTCCCTTTGGCCTTGAGAGTTTCTTGCTTATATGCTGCACACTGAGTACACACCAATCATTCATTACATCATTAGGAAACCATTATTTGTTGTAGGATTAAATCAATGCTAAATTAAATTTAACCATTATCTTCTCAATTCCACTCAGTACCTGGTTTCTAGTTCTGGCCCATAACATCTCCTTCTAGGATCAGATCAATCATACTGAACCATGCTAAATTAGATAATTATTGTCTCTATCCATTCTAGTGACTTAGAACCTTGTAAGACTCCTAATATGTTGTGATGAATGATATGACATATGGAGCATTATGTTTAGGTATTAGATTTTATCAAATTAGAATGTGTCCAGAAGTGATTAACCAAAGTGAAGAGGACTGGAGATGTGAAAAGATAGGTTGAAAAAACTGAGGATGTTTAACCTGGAAAAGAATAAGTTCAGATAGCTGGGGGGCCTAGTAAATGGATTGTATAACTATAAATAGATAGTAAATGGATTCAGAAGACCTTAATTTGAATCCTGTCTCAAACACTTAAGTAGCTCTGAGAAACCTGGCCAAGTCACTTTTACTTAACCTTCCTAACCTTTGATTTCCTTTTCTCTAAAATCTTGATAATAATAACACCTATCTTTGAGTTATTATGAAGACTAAGTGGAATAACATAAAATTCTTTGTAAATTGCTCAAATATTAGTTGTAGTGATTATGTAATTGTTTTTGATATAATTATCTTTAAGTTTTTAATGTGTTGTGGTCTTTTAGAAGAATTATATTATTTAGCTCTAAGGAACTGAGATAAATAAAGATTATAGCTTCATTCTTAGTACATAGTTAAAAAAAAAAAAAATGTTTACTGATTATGAACCTAGCCCCACAAGAGCTCTTGCATTGTAATCTTTGCATTTCTGCAACAACCATCGTAATTTAGGACACATATGACCTTTCAACTGGACTACTGTAATTGGCATATCTGTCTCTAGGCCCTCTCCTCTTCATAGCCCAACTATCAGACTAATACCAAAATCATCTTCCTAACATACAGTTCTAATTTTGTAGTTACAAAAACCTTCAACATAATACCTAAACAAATAAAAACAAAGAGCCTAACATTCACAGTTCTCTGCAATCTGACTTTAGCTTACCTTTACATCCATATTTCGTACTCCTACAATAGTAGACAAAGCTAAAGTATACAGAAACATCTGATCTCATCTTGACTACCATATTTCCATACTTCACTTTGCCTATGTCCAGAATTATAGCTCTTCCCAAATATCTCCAAACATTAAAATTATTTTCATTTAAAGATTTTAAAAGTATTTGTTCTTCTAGGAAAGTTTCCTTGATAACACTATTAAGCAAACTCTATCCTCTCCAAATCTCACTTATTCACTTCATTTGTTTTACATTATATTTACATTACATATATGGCAGTTTTCTTAGAATATTATTTTCTGCTGAAAAGTGAGTGGACACCCATTTGCTGGAGAATGGCTGAATAAGTTATGGTATATGAATGTTATGGAATATTATTGCTCTATAAGAAACAATCAGCAGGATGATTTTAGAGAGGCCTGGAGAGTTACATGAACTGATGCTAAGTGAAATGATCAGAACCAGGATTTCGTTGTACAAAACAACGGCAAGATTATCCAATGATCATAGGGCAGCTAGGTGGTATGTAGATAGAGCACCAGCCCTGAAGTCAGGAGGACCTGAGTTCAAATCTGGCCTCAGATACTTCTTAGCTGTGTGACCTTAAGCAAGTCACTTAACCCCAATTGCCTCAGCAAAATAAAAATAGTAATAATAAAAGATTATACGATAATCAATTTTGATAGACATGGCCCTTCTCAACAATGAGGTGATTCAAGCTAGTTCCAGTAATCTTGTGATGATGCAAAACAGAGAGGACTGTGGGAACTGAGTGTAAGTAACAACATAGCATTTTCACTTCTTTTGTTGTGGTTTGCTTGAATTTTATTTTCTTTCTCTTTTTTTCCCCTTTTTGACCTGATTCTTGTGCAGCAAGATAATTGTATAAATATGTGTGCCTATACTAAATTTACATATAATTTTATCATACTTAACATATATTGGGGTATTTGTCGTCTAGGAGAGGGGGCGCGGGAAAGGGAGAGGGAATTGGAATACAAGGTTTTTGCAAGCATCAATGGTGAAAAATTATCCTTGCATGTTTTTTGAAAATAAAGCTTCAATTAAAAAAAAAAAATTCTCTAACTTCTATTGATTGAAGAAAAGAAAATCAGAATGATTCTGAAGAGCTACCTTTTATCTTCTAGATTGGCCAATGGGACAGAAAAAGAAAATGACAAATGTTGAAGGGAAGATAGGAATAAAAAAAAGACATTAATGCTAAAAAATAAAGCTATTTTCGGTTTGCGAATCTACTTTTTCTACAAAGTCTTACTTTCATTGCACATGTTCATAGAGGTATGCATATTCTCTCCCTAAAATGTTTTCACTAGATGTTGTGGTTATTTTATTCTACTACTTCATTTCATCAAAAAACAAACAAACAAACAAACAAAAAAAAAAAACAAAATAAAAAAAGAAATATTGGAAGTTTTTAATATATTACAAGATGAATTTCCCTACCTCCTCTAAAATACTGTGCTACAAGTGCCTTGGTCAAAGCATGAATCTTGAGAAATGCTGCAGCATAGTACAGTAGAAAGAATGTTGGATTTGAAGTCAGAAGTTTGGGGTTCAAATCTTAGCCCTAGTGCTTATTATGTCTGACATTAGGCTGAACTTCACTGGAGTCTTAGTTTTTTTCCTTCTTCATTTTTAAACTCATTCTCATGATTCCTAAGGATGTTAATTCTCAATTTTATTCCACAAAATAACAAAATCCATATGAACTGACTGATTTCCTATCACTTCATTTCAAATTCATCAGAGTTATTGAAACAGAGCTACATTTGATTAAAAATTAAGCAAAATTCATACTCAATACAAAATCATGGACATTGCTATAGAGTACCAACAAGAAACTATATTAGATGTCACATACATACAAATTATCCTAGACTGCTTCAGTATCCAAGAGACAAACTACCAAACCTATTATTTTCATAGTTTCCTTTTAATAACCAGAGAAACTTTTCTCCTCCCCAGTTAACATCTAAAAGCACACATAGCACAAACGTTAATAGGAAATTACTAGGCTTATCAAACTCCTTCTGTCACTTTCTGGTGACTACTCATTTCCTGAGTGTCTAAGAGAAAAACTAAGTAATTCTATTCAATGTTTTCAAATTCTTAAAAAAGCCAAGTCATGGCTTCTCTAATTTCTAAATCTTCACTGCTTCTGTGTTATCAGTAGAAAAGAAAACAATTGCAAGATGTTTCTTCATTGTCTCAATCAGTAGTTTCTAAAGTAGACTGACTGCGGTGGCTCACTAGGGGCTTGAGACCAATCAATCTGAAGATGGGTCCGATCATATGCATGAATAATTAAATCATCACACAAATCCACTACCTTTTCCACCCATTATCACCACTACTCCTAACTTCTGCCAGCTAAGGTAACAAATTTTTTCCCTTCTGCCACCTATGAAACTGAAGACATTAGTTACACAGATTTCTATACCAGCTAATCCAGATTATGATCACAACCCAATACCAAAGAGAAAATTCATTGCCAATTTCCCCAGATCACCACATGGCACACTGAGAGGAAGTGTTCTTTTCAGTTATAAATTCACATGCACTTAGCCATTGTATTTACAATGGCTAACTTAGCTGGAAAATCTTTTTGAAACGTTTTAAAAACTCTATAAATTTCTTATTCCCAAGAACAAAAGGATGTTTAAAACATGACACAGTCATGATTATTAACTGATATTAGATAGTCACTAATTAAGTATTTGCCAAATTACTCAAGTCTAAGGGTTTGTTAAAAAAATTTTAAATTAAATTTTGTTAATAGTAAATATAAAGAATGATATGAGTAATCTTATTTGGTCCATGTCAGACAATCATGTGTTATATACAGTATGCTATTAACATTAATTTTCTAAAATGAGGACAGAGAGGTTTTTGTGCCATTAAAAACAAAAATTCATTAAAAACAAAAATTAATTGGAAATAGTTATTTCATCTTTTTAAATTTCTAATTTTTTTTTGTTTTATAATGTATGAACATATGTAATTGTTAAATACATAATGGAACACAACACCAAATTTTGACCTGATAGAATTATATATATACATGATTGGGGATTAAAAGAGAGAGAGAGAGAGAGAGAGAGAGAGAGAGAGAGAGAGAGAGAGAGAGACCACTCTTAAATTTTAGTACAAGTTTCTTTCAATCAAAAGTATTGGCACCTTAAAAATATATCCTTGAGAAAGAATATTATTTGGAATTCATTATTTTGCACAAGTGAAATTTTCTATTCTTTGACTTTTTAATATAGATTTAGAAATGGGTCACCTGTTAGTCACCTAATACAGATTCATCATTTTACAAATCACTTCACCAAAACAACTCAGGAGTTCAAGATCACTACTTGAAACTTTAAATCTTCCCCATATTACCACATTATGTACAAGTTGTACTTTATAACCCCTAAGGAACAGTTGAACAATTTGAAATCAATAAGAAATTAAAATAAAATGTATTGAAAATAATGAATCAATGGGGAAATGGTTTAAATAATTTTTTTTAAAATCTTACTTGTACATTAACTTTTCAAAACAAACTGCATTTTTATCACATTGGGACCTACATATTATATTTTTTCTCAGTCTCCTATTTTAATTTGCAAAACTTGTTAGTAAAAATATCATTATGCATGATAAATTCAAATAGAAAAACCATTTAATAGCTCTGAAAGAAAACTATATACAAGAGTTTATTAATAAAAATCACTCTTCTAAATGTTTTTGTACTATTAAATCACCATACTATTTCAATTTATCAGTATTAATCAAATAAAAATATTGGTATTAAATAGCTACACTTCAAGTTCAAAGCCTAAACAAGACAAGTTTGTCAAAATAAGTTAAATTTTGTGAAAACGTTTGTGTAATTCAGGTATTAACTATTAATGAAGCTAAATCTATTATATAATGCCTCAGAGAAGTTGGTCAAAACTATTTGAAGAAACACTAAATAAATGGCAATGTATCCTCATGAAAACTCATATTCATTAATTCTGATTCATTAAATGGTTGAATTATACTTATATATACAATAATATAAAATAGTGACAACACTAAACTGCATCTTCAGTTTTTCTTTTTTAAAGAGTATTATACAAAAGATATATGAATAAAATAGGAAGAAAGAAGCATGGTCAACTGAACTTGACCAATTGCTCTACTGGCAAGTTTTTAATCTTTTAAGAAGGTCTTTGTTTTACATAAAAATAATTATTATGCTTATCCCTTTTTTAGAATTTGCTCATATTTTGAGCAAGGCTTTTCTTTTTTCCTAAGTCTTCTTTGAATTACATCAAATTAAAGTCTAAAACACTGAGATGACAAGGAACCTTAACAATTTAAGTAGACAAGCCTTGAAATAATATTGTGATCAAAGTATCAAGCAGTCTAATAAAACCCAGGTGGCTGAGTCTTATCATATATGGTCCTTATTACCTCAATTGCCCTATTTAATCGATTTCCTGGTGTCAACAAAAGTTTCTGTTATTAATTCTTCCAGTTATGGACTTGGTTAAGTTACTTCAGCTTTCTGATAAAATAGCTTTTTGTGCAAAGAAAAGCTAAAACATGGAAAAGTCTCATTTTAAAAGTTTTAAGACCTGTAGCCACAGATGTTAAAAAGCAGGCATGGGCAACTAGATGACACAGTAGATAGAATGTTGGGCCGCCTAGAGTCAGGAAGACCCGAGTTCAAATCCAGCCCCAGAAACAGTGACCCTAGGCAAGTCACTTAATCCATTTGCCTCAGTTTCCTTATCTATAAAATAAACTGAAGAAAAAAACAGCAAACCACTCAAAATATCTTTGCTGTGAAATTCCGAATCGGGTCACAAAGAATCAGACAGGATGGAAATATCTAAGCAACAATAAATATCAAGCCAGATTAATTACAAAGAGAGCAAATGACTCATGCCAATGGGCTAATATGTTTACTCCACCAAAAACAAGACAGACACAGACACACATACACATAAAAGAAAACTGTTGCAAAAAGTTACAAACTTGATATACAAATAAGAGATTGATCCTATGATAAGTAAGGTTATGTATGTAAATCTGCTATCCAATGTTTACCATACACAACTTTTCCATTATTCAAGTAGTATAGAGGTATAATATGCAACAATTCAAATATTTTTATTAATACTTTATTATAACTTGCATTATTTAGAAAATGATCCATGTACACAGTCCTCAGTGCCATTCTCTTTTAAAGAGCCAAAAATATTCTTATGCAATTTGTTTTACAAAGTAATCACTATTAAAGATAGTTCAATTTCAATAAAGAAAATTTATTTAGTCCTAAAAGATTCACCTTAACTGTTCAAGAATTCTAGAAGTAGCACCCAGTGTTCAAATAGATTTCCCTTTTCATATTCTTTCACTCTGCTCTCCCAGATGGTATTCACAGCAGATTGCTAACACTGCACAATGTACCATTTAACCATACTGTGTACTCGGTAAAGTAGGAAACTTGCATGACAGGCTTTATCAGTATTGTCTGATTAAGTCATCTGCAAAGCAATGAAAACAGCTTCAATTCTAGCATAATCGTGGTATTTAATCAATCATTTATATTTAAGGCAAACTAATTCGTCTATTAAAACTCTATTCACTGGGATTTAATATGACAACATGAATTAAATTTTTTTCTGAAATTCTCAGCTTATCAAAATTGTTAAACTGATTTAATTTAGTACATCATGTGAGAGCTGTTAAGTCACACAATGTAGAAAATGTCGGGCTTAGAGTCAAAAAGAACTAAATTCAAATCCAGTATCAGAAAACTGATATCTGTATAATGAGGATAATAAAAATTCCTACCTCCCATGGCTGGTGTGAAGATCAAGTGAAATAATAATTATAAAGCATTTAATAAATGATTATTACTTGATACAATGCTTGGCACATAAGTGCTATATAAACATTAGTTATGGATAGAAAACACTCTAAACAATACTGTTTTATAGGTTAACTGATTAAGGCATCTTACTAAATAACTACTAAATAGCCATATAACAGTACTTTTCTATATTAAAGGCCACAATTTCATATTAATTTTACTTAACATCTATGAAATATTAAAGTTTTACTATTTTTTTTCCAGATTACAAATCATAAAAATGTCCCCACACATTTTTTCCTTTACTTTGATAAAACTATTGGTTTTTTTTAATGAGAAAAATTAAGATTTCAAAAATCATTATTTCATGAAAAATTTCACATTCTAGCACAAGGCAACATCTGAGCTATTGGCAAATAACATCAATTGAGTAGGTTTAGCAGGTAAACATAGATAAAAATAATAGAATATTAGTATTAAGATGCCTCTAGGACGAATGAGGGAATATAACAGACACATAATACAATCAAGCGTAGAAATGAATTTTAAGTCTGCATTCAAACAACCTAAAAGGGCCTCACTATTTGTGCCTCCTACTGAGACTAAAAGATGCCAAGAGTTAAGAAATAAGCAAGTTGTACCGTTATTAAATGTCTCAAGCAAAACAATCCACGAAAAACTTTAGCAATCTCCTCCTTCACAAGCACCAATGATTTGTGAGTATTTATTTTAAGCTAAATTTTAATATAAATGGTCCCAACTTTTGTGACAAGTGTTCCTGGGAGCACAAAAAGGCATTTTAAATTGAAATGAGCAAACATACATTTGTTTGAACATGTTCAAAAAGCAGTGCCTGAGGAGAAAACAGAACAGTATTTATCTTTATTGCCACAGAACCTAAGGAGTGCCTGACATATAGAAGGTACTTAAAAATGCTTAGGGAATTAGGATTAAGAATAATATCTGTACAATGGATTAAAAGTATGTCAGAGACACAGTAGGCACTTAATCAATGCTTTATATTCAAAGAGATAGACCATTTTTCCTAACTATAAAGCATTATATAAACTACTATGTTCAGGAAATGAGGAATGAGTCTATTAAGTGACACCTAATGAACAACACAGTCAAGTGTAAAGCAGAGAAAGGGAGGAAATGCCTATAATGAATTTTCATTTACTTCTTTGGAAGTAAAAATTGAAGACACATAAAAATGCAAAAATGGCTGATAAAGGAGACCTAAACAGGCCTTCACATAATACGTTCATTTTTCTTGGACCAAATTAACAGAGATTTTAAAGAATAGAAAAGATGCTTTAAGAATCAGAAGATGTACCTAAACAGATTCAAAATTCCAGAATCCAGTGTTCTAGGAAGGATTTGACCACCACTGATTTAATAGATCCTCATACATTTATACTCAGGAAATCTCAGTATTATACATCACTGATAACTTGATTTACAAGTTGGTTAGATCTCCTACCATTCAAAACCACTTCTAAGTATGTGACAACAGGATAAAAGTTTTCAATAAGCCTATCTTCATCACCATGAAGAATATCAAACTATTAGGTTGAAATTTAGGATTCTCTTTGGTGTCCTAGTATATTTAACATTCAACAAACTTTTCTTTGTTATGAGATTATAGCTTCAACAAATGTTATTACTCTTAAAAAACAAAAGTTAATTAAGAACTGAGAATTTCCGTCAGTAAACCAATCCAACTATATGAATTTAGCCAAAAATAATATATTATTTGGTCTCCTTAAATTATTATTATTATTTTTTTAACACAGGCAAATGAAGTACAGGTGGTCTATAGCTTCAGAAACTTTATGATCATGCTTATTCATATTTTTTTAGAACCAGACAAAATGAAGATAACCAAATGAGATAACTTATTCATTTTCATACTCTCTTCAATACTGTGGGCCTAGTCCCAAACCTTGACAGAAAATAACTCAATCTGAGATAGCAGCAAATGTACAGTGATAAATGGCATTATTTAGGAAATAGCTTAGTAGAATTGAGGCTTTAAATTTTCAGGTTCTATTGACTACCAGTAAAAAATGTTTGCACACTCCAGAGAGCACAAGAGAAGGTGAAAATTTATCAAATGAAATGTGAATTTCAAAAAACTAGAAAAGGATACTCAAGTTTAAAAATTTTTTTTAAAAAGTCATATATTTACAGATTATTAACTGTCACAGAAGGGCAATTATGTAGGCTCTCAATTTTTAAAAAGGCATCTCTGGAGCAAAAAAATAAATTTACATGTATACATATAATCTAAAGAAAAATAAGCACATAATATACAACTAGTATTACTTTCTAATATAACTTTTATGATCAAGTTATGTGGTCTCAGAATTCTTTGATAATAACATTGCAAATAAAAAGAGAATTTACAAGTCCACAAAATACTTTTCAGACTCTTATATAGTAATATAATTCAACAAGTTAGCATTTTACACTATCTGCCTGACATAAATCATCTATCTGAGATTCGGAGCTTCAAGTCAGGCCTGCATCTTGAATTTGAGTTTCTTAAATACTTATTGGTCTAAATATAAGCTGTACTTTTCAATTTTTACTTGAACATTTTTAAAAGCGTTCAAAGAAATCTCATTTTAGGGGTATAGTCTATATTTGTACTGGACCAATACAGAAACACCTCAAAATGTCTACAGCCAAGGTGCACATTAATAAACCATTGATTAATGGCAAATTAAAACTGAACCTCGGTAAAAGAATAAATAGACTGACATTTTTGTCACTTTAAGGAATATAATCATTACTGTGGTATGTAGCTCTTATTAAAAAGTGCAGTGTCTGACACTGAGTATTTATTTGTATGTACATTTACATATGTAATACAAATTATATAAAAATATATATACACATATGTGTATATATAAAACTGAAATATTTCTGCAACATCTGAATAATCATTACTTTGCCAATTTAATAAACTCAAAATAGTAATCACCATACACTTCTGTATATGCTACTGAAATAAGTAAAAACTGAAGTCTAAATATTACTAGTATTTGATATTTGTGATGAAAGCAAAAGAGAAAAACTAGAAGACTTATCTGAAAAGCTACAACATTATAAATCAAGTAGTGACCTCAGCTAAAAATTTAAGCACTGCTTTTCCACTGTCCTACAAGTAGTCTAAAATTTACCAAATAAAAGCTATAGTACTACCACAAGAAAAGGGATATAAACCTCAAACTTGCCCTTCCTTTTCTTTCCTCCTAAAAAGGGAAGTGGAAACTCTACTCTAAAATGGAAGTAGTTAAACCACGAAGCCAAAATGGGACAAGCAGTAAACCCCAAAACAGAAAGAAACCTCATAAGCTATGAAAAAAATCACCTAAAGCTGACTAGAAAAGCTAGGACTAAAAACTTATTGAGAAAGACAATAGGATTGTTATAGACTATTGTAATTATGTGAAAAACTACCAGAATTAACCACAAAAATAAGATCATCTATCTGCAGATCACTCTATACAATTTAAATAAATTAAGAGGTAGACTGGCCCAGAAGCTAAACTTCAAAAGGATCAAGACAACTTAAAGGAAATAAAAACAGAGGTGACCTGTCAAATTGTGCTGTGTTTATATATAAAATTTTTTTAAATTTAAATTTATCCAATAGCAAGCCAATTTACTATTTAATATTAACTTAAAGAAAAATGACAAATCACATAAATATGTTTAAATTGTTCTCCTTCCAAAGTTAAATGTGTATGTATTTATATGTGTAAAATCTGAAATTTAAACTCATTGGGAATAGTAATTTAAGGATTATTTCTTTAGACTTTAAAACCAGGAATTTTCAAAACTGTATCCACCTGTAATTTTAAAATCTTAAAAGTATTATTTTAAGTCTGCTCAAAATTTGAATAGGTTTTATTTGGATTCATTCCAAACCATAGCACTTAAAAGTTTGGGGACCAAGGGAGGTCATAATATAAAACTCTTTAATTTCTTTAAGCAGAAAATCTTTTACCTTAACCACATTTTCAATCATAGATCCATATAATGCACATTCACTTTTCTAAATTAAAACAAAAAATTGCTCCCTAAAAATACATGAAACAAATTAATTTTGCATTTTCCTATACAATAAAATTTAGAGAATGAAATATATTAAAATATCAGAATGGATTTTCTTCATAAATAAGTGTTAATTCTTATGGCCTAGTAGATCAAGAGATTGTTTTAAAATTATTTTGTTTTTATTAATCAAAGACCTCTGGATGATCAGAATAACCTACAACTATATTACTGCAAATGCTCAGAGGGGAAAAAAAAAAATCAATATATGTTAAAGTTTTAACATCTTCAAAACATTTCCATGAATAACAATACATTTATAAAACCCACAGGATTTAAAACAAAATTCATTTTACAAAGTCCTTACATGGTTATTTTTAAATGTTAATTTAGGCGAATGATTTAAATAAGGCTAAGTGCCAGTTCAGTTACTCAATTTTTATTAAACTTAGACGTTGATTTTGATGTTTCAATGGATTCTTTTTCTTTCCAAACACATCAAAAACCTGATGACTTTTCTTATTTGGCTACCAGACCAGTAACCACAATTTCTTTAATATAAATGTTGGAAAATGTGAAAAATGAGTATAGAGAAAACTATCTACATTCTAATTTTTAAATTTCATACTGATCAAAACAACATTTCCATTATAATTGGTGATAGCAATCCCCGAATTGTGTTTTGTTTTTATGTTCCCCAGTGCCAGGCCACAGGGTCAAAATTCATAGGAGTGAGTTTTCCAAATCAATTATTCATAAGTTCAGTCTGCTCTGTGACCAAGCACCATGAATTAATATCTACAAGACCCAATTATTTGTGGACCCTTAAAATATTTTGAGAAACCTGGAATATCTACTTTTTCTAAGTAGTTATTTGAGATATTTAAACATGAGTAAGTAGATCAAAATTCCTCACTAGTAGTTACATGAAAGCAAAGAGCATTCAACTTTTGTCTTTGGTGTTTTAATTACAAATGTAAGTTGTCTTTTTTCACTTTTTTTTTAAATTGAAGATAATTTGAGTTTTCAAAATTCCTATGTATTTTGAATATTTCCTAGTATCCTTATCTCTTAAAAGAGATCATTTGGTAAAACAAGTATTTTTAGGGGGTGGGGGGAAACCAAGATAATGAGATAGCTGACTTGGATTAAATTATGGTATGAAACAGTTAAGAAGCATAAAAAGTTACTTATAATGCTCCAAAATAATTTATATTTATAAAATAATTAAGTCACACTGGGTAAAGAGAAAAAGGTAATAGTAAAGTTTTCCAGGTTTTCTATCACCCAAATCCTTTTAGGACTAAATAGATCATCTCAATATAATCTAAGTGATACATACAAACAACAATTTTTACTGAAATACAATCAAAAATTCTCACAAATCTTTTCAATTTCCTATTATATCCTTTAAGCAAACTAAATAGGAAGGAAAGTATTGTTTCTTCATATACATTTTATTATAATATATCATATCCCTTTTCATACTCACGCCTCCCAAAATAAAATTTTAACATTTGGGGATATTATATACAGAAAAAAACATACTATTTCTACTCTCAATAGTTTTTCTTTACCATAATCTGACTTAAAAAAAAAAACAACCCTAAATATGGAAAGAAAAAGATGCCAGTACTATAGTATTTGATCTTTTAAAGAATAAATATGTATACAGTTTTTAAAAGGAAAAAAGACTCTGGGATAACTTAATTGCATGTATTTTTAAACATCTTTTGATTAGTCATTATTGATACATTGAAGAAATAAGCTAAAAACTTTAACACCAAAACCTACAGCTGGAAAGGTTACACATAATATCTCCATGCTTCTTTTTGAGAAGTAACCTACTTAGATAAGCCAAGGGTCATCCATTTTTTCAAGTCAGGAACTGGCCAAGGCAAAATTTTAATGCTTCTCCTCTTCCTTCTCCCTTCCACTCTCACCTATTCCCTCCCCGCCCTACAAAAAGCAGCCAATGTATGAAAACTATTTTGGTCTGAAGCTGATCATACAAGTTATGGCTTTTTAGCACCTGCAATGTTAAAGTTAGTCTGCTGAAAAAGAAGACAGTGAGTTATTAGTTCTATATTTAATCAGTGCACTTTATAACATTTTAGGAATTCAGTTGTATAAAACAATATCTGAGTCTTATCAGATGAACATTTTTTTCCCTTTTCGTAAACCTCAGGTTGCATGTCTCAGAAAACAAATTAGTCCCTGATTCTTCTAAGCTTGATAATAGTGCCCCCTAATGGGAAATTTAGTGAGGTCTTCAACCAATTTTTAAACCAAATATGTTTTAATATAGCCAGCGTTATTTCACAGATAAATGGCACATGCAAGTACCCAGGATTTAAAAATAATAATAAAATTTAAGGAAAGCAAACATGGAGTGGGGGGAGAGAGAGAAAAACTACATGCAACACTGATTTTTTAACCTTGTGCACACATCATAAATACTAACAGCTCAGAACAAGTTAACAGTTAAAATCAACTAGCAATTCCTGTGTGGAGCATATTATGGATACAGTTTGCTTTTCATGAAGCACTAGATTTGAAAAGAGCATACAAGGCTGTGATCATATGCCAAAATTTTAACCAGTTTCTTCTTCTAGGATAGCAATAGGAAAAAAAATATTGGGTTTTGTAATTGGGGTTGATCTCTACAATCCGACAGATTCCTTTCACATTCTTACCTGACTCACTTTGAATTTTGTGGCATCTTTTCTCAGATACCATAACAGTTGACAAAACAAAATTTTTAAATCTCATTTATATATGTCAAGAAGCAAAAGACTCCACTTCTGACTTTTCTTAATTCAACTATAAAAACAACAATACTCAATGTCCATAGTGTGTTAAGCCAAAAATTTCACTTGGGCTAATCTCTGCACAGACACAACATAAAATCACTGTTAATGCAAATATTGAGAAATTAAAAAAAAAAAAAAAAAAAGAGAGAAATGCAAGACTTTTGGCAATGAAATATTAATCTAGTTTTTAATCCAAATGAAGCTAAAAGAAGCACTAAAAATACTCCCATTTATATAAATTGACATAGGAAAAGAAGCAGATTATATACAATAAGGACAAAAAAGTAAACAACACTAAAAGCTATGAGAATTCAGATTAAGTACAATGACTGCTATTGGTTCAAAAAACTTTTATCAAAACATTTGCTTTCTCTTGGCAGCAAAGTGATAGATTTTACCATAGAATATTTTTTCATTGCTAAAAGTTCCCAGAATCAGCCAAACATTTATTAAGCATCTATTTGTGCGCCAATGTTAAGCACCGGGTTATATATAAAAAGAGGCAAAACCAGTTCATGTCCTTAAGAAGCTCACAAAAAAGAGGCAAAGCCAGTTCATATCCTCAAGAAGCTTACAATCTAATAGGAGAGACAATGCAAAAACAAATACAAACAAGTTATGTACAACATAAATAGAAAATAATTAACAAGGATAAAATCCAAGAATTGAGAGGGCCTAGGAAAGATTTCTTGGAGAAAGAAGAGATTTTGGTTGGGATATAACAGAAGCCAAAGAGAATAGCAGTCAGAAATGAGGAAGGAAATCATTCCAGATCTTGCAGCCAGAGAAAAAGTCTTGGCCTACACACATGAAGGGTCTTCTTCCTAGAATAGCCAGAGTAGTATTATTAAACTGAGTATGTGGTTGCAAGGTATATAAGAAGACTAGATTATGAAGGGCTCTGAATGCCAAACAGAAGATTTTTCTATTTGATCCCAGATAGGAATGATATGGTCAGACCTGAGTTTTAGGAAAATGACACTGGTGGCTGACTGGAAGATATCTTAGAACCCACCAGCAAGCAGTTGTGAGTTGATGAGGGTCTGCAATACAGTAGTGGCAGTATCTGAAAGGAGAAGAGGGGCATATTCAAAAGATGTATGTTGCAATGGTAACATTGACAGGCCTTGGCAACAGATGGATATGGGGAGTAAGAGATGGTGAAGAATTCAAGATGAGTCCTAGATTATGAACTTGAGGGACTAGGAAGATAGTTGTGCTTATAATAATATTCTGGAATTATACTAAGAAATTAAGAAAATAACAAAAACATTCATATTTTTAACTGAGATCCCAATGCTAGGCACATTCCGAAATAGAGGTAAATAATAATAATAATAATAATAATAATAATAATAATAATAATAATAATAATAATAATAATAAAAAGATTCCATACACAGAAAAAGTTATTGAACATTGGAGAAAGATAAGCAAATTATTATACACAAATTCAATGAATTTTTGCTATAATATATAAAATGAATACATAATCACAAAAAAGCACCACAAATACTTAAGTAACATGATCAAAGATAAGTACTTCATGAATGTAAACGCATTAGTGACAACACTACCAAAGAACAGACAACAAATTGAACAATGGAATACTGCAAATTACTTATGACTAACTAGCTATCTAAAAACACAACCTGCCAATACATACACACACACACACACACACACACACACACACACACTCTTCTTTGCAGAATTGAAGGTTAGATGTGAAGACTGCTAGATAGAAATGTTGAACATAATTTTCAGTCTTGTTTAAATTCACTGACTATTTTTTTTTAACCCCCTAATAATTATCTTTTTATAATTGTAGGAGATGACACAGCGAGAGGAAAAGAAAGGGACATTTTGGAAAAGGTAATTGGTCAAATATGTTTAATTTTTCTGAAGATAAGTGTACCATGAGAATAAACAGCATTGGTAATAGGTTATTAAAACCTGCTTGAAAAAATAAAGGTTATGCTAAATTAAATTCTCCATCTAATAAACTCATGGCAAAATTTTATTTTGATTTAAGTAAGTTTAAATGTCAGAAAAAAAGATATGTTCTGAATTTTAAATACAAATCTTAAAAATAATTTCTGCACTTAAGAAAAATGCTGAATTTAGATTTAAAGAACTTGGGTTCAAATTCTGGCTCTTCCATTTATGATTACTATGTGTCTGGATGTGACCTTACCTATCTAAGAGAGATTCAAAAATTCAAATGTTTTGTACTATGTCATGTCAACTACTGGACGACTTGAGCCACATAAGGAACCAGACTCATACTATGGATGTGGAATAGGAAATAGAGCTTCATTTTTAAGGAAATAAAACTAGTAAAAGCCAGATAAAATTGCCTCTAAATTTATGGCTATGTAGTTGTCTTTTTCTAAGTGCCAACTAACTTTGCTTAGTAATTGAAAGGAAGAGTGTTCCTGCTACTACCATAATACAGACCTTCATTACCACATGCCCAGTGCAATTGCATTTTTACATAATGGAGCTTAGTACATGTGGTCATTAGGCACACACCAGGTATCATATTGGTTATAATAAATCATTTCCTTTTATGTCATAGCTCCCTAATATACTATAAGCTCCATAATGGAAAACATAATATTTTACTAAAATGTATATTTGCCCCAGTGTTTATTAGTGATCTGCACATGAGGATATATAATAAATATTATGGAAATGTTGTTCAGCATTCCCTACTCCTACAACAAACTCATTTGACATTTAAATGAATAAATTTTCCAATTTATTAATACTTTTCTCAGATGAAAGGAAGCAGGCTTCACCATTAATACTCTTATAAAGATTTAAAATCATCTAAATGTGGAAATATGTTTAGGAGAATTGCACATGTTTAACCTATATTAGATTACTTGACCTCTAGGAGAGGGGGAACAAGGGAGGGAGGGGAAAAAAAGTCGAACACAAGGTTTTGCAAGAGTGAATGTTGAAAATTATCTTTGCATGTATTTTGAATATTTAAAGTCATCAAAATTTCTATCACAATACTTTCAATGAAACTTTAATTATATTTTTAGTTTTGAAGTTAACACTAAAAAAAAAAAAATTTCCAACTCATTCTCCATACCAACTATTTCAACCTCCAACCTCACCATTCTCAGAGCTACCCAAGTTTAAGACCTAGGTCTCAACTCTTCACTCTTCCTTCCTCCTCCCATATGCAATGCAGCACTAAATCTTACCAATTTCACCTTCACATCATTTGTCTGTACTCCTTTCTCTCCTAATGCTGCTGCCATCCTAAACTACCACCCCTGTACTACTGATCAGTCTTTTTGCTTTAAATTTCTATCCACTATTCTACCCATTTTACTCATTTCTCTATTCAGCTGTCAAGGTGATCTTGCAGATCTAGCCAAGTCAATCTCCCATGGTCCTTTCTCCACTCCTCTGCCTCTCCTATCAAATTAACATACCTGTGACTCCTTATCATCTCTAGGATCAAATATAAAATACTCTTTCATATTCATTATAACTGGGTCCTCTACTACCTTTACAATCTTACATTTTATGTGCTGATAGTAAGGACATCCTCTCCACCATCTCTGCAATCTAGTGGCACCAGCCTTCTTGCTTTCCCTAGCACAAGACCCTCCACTTCCTTAATTTTGTACATTTTTATTGGCTGTCCCATGCCTGGAATGCATCTCTGCTCATGTCAATATCTTGCTTCTTAATGTTTTAGTCTTTAATCTTATTTGTATATAGTTACTTTGAATGTTTCTTCCAGATTTCATTATGACTTACTTGAAGGCAGAATCCATCTTTTGCTTTTCTAATGCCTGGCAGACATTAGGCATTTAAATGCTTATTGCTTTCCTGTTTGTTTTTTATGATATAAAAATGATTCATCATATTAATACATTTCAATTTATTCAGTCATTCTTCAAGTGACAGGTAGGTACTTACCTTCTTTTCTTTTAATCTCCTCTTAACCCCTATGACAATCTAGTCCAACATTCCCACATCTCATTTGAGATTTTTTTGGTAGAGATAATGAAGTGATTTGCTATTTCCTTCTGCAGCTCACTTTACAGATAAGGAAATTGAGGCAAATGAAATTAAGTGGTTTGTCCAGGTCACCCAGCTAGTATGTGAAGTCACATTTAACCCAAGTCTTCCTAATTTCAAGTCTTGTACTCCATTCACTGCACTTCCCTTCTAAAAATTCTTCCCCTTTTCCTGATAAGTTTAGTGTACTTTCATCTTTTCTTATATATCTATGTCTATGTGTGCGTGTATGATTTTATGTTCAAACCCTCTTTTGTCTGATTCAAATAAGAGTAAACTTCAAAAGATGGCTGCTTTCCTACCTCTTCTCAGGCTTTTTTTAGTCTTCTTACATAGCCCCAATTTTAAGAAATAAAAAATACCACTTCCCTTTTTGATTACCCCCTTCTTGATGTTTTCTTGTAATAGTGAGTTCCTCCTTTATATTTTTTTCTCTATTGATACTCTCAGACTAAAAATAATAAATCCTTAAATCCTGTTTTTCTTATTTAATTCCCTCAGTATCATTTGAAGACATCAAGATTTTAAAAGAGAATCTGTTCCTTGCCTTTCCAGGTTTCTCTTGACTTCATTTACATTTCAAAGTTCCTACTCAATTCTGGGATTTTTTAAAATCAGAAACATTTGAAAGTTTTTTTTTTCAATTATAAGCCCACTTCCCCCCTCCAGGATTATACTAAGCTTTGTGGAGTTAGAATAACTCTAGACTGTAAGCAATTTTTTTGCATTTTAAAAATAATGCATTACAGAGCTCTCTCTCATTTATCACAGAAACCCCTGGATCCTATGTGATGATTTTGACTGTGATCCCTTGGTATCTGAACTGATGCTTTCTGAAGTTTTAAATAAGAAAGCTCTGCATTTCTGGATCCTCTCAGGACAAGATCAGCTGATTCTATCTTTACCCTCCATTTCTAATTGGAGTTTTCATTTATTTTTCGAAACCCAAGTGTTCAGGTGATTTGTTTTTTCTTTTAATCATAGTTTTCAGGGAGTATGATGATTTTTAAATTATCTTTTCTTTACTTGCTTCCAGGATCAGTTCTTTTTGAAAAAAGGTAATTTAAATATTCTTTTGATTTTTTTCAACTTTTTGGTTTTCTTCAAATATTTCTACTGCTTCTTGATTTTTTTGGCTTACTTGAATTTGTAAGGAGTAAAAAACTACTTGGATAAAGTTTATCATTTTCTCTTTAAATCAATTTATTCTCATTCCAATTCTTTTCTACCAGAGCTTTTATTTCATTAAACTATCTCTTGCTTTATTTCTTATAGGTATTTATATACTTCCTGCAGAAAAATTTTTTTCTTTTGAATTTTTTTCCCTTTGAATATGTTACAATTAAAGAAGTTAAAAATAAGTTGAAAATAGGCATTTCTGGATATACAAGAATTCTTTGTTTCATATTTGTTGTTGTCAGCTTTGTTTCATATTTATTTATTCATCTACAATCCTTAGTTTCTGAATTAAGGCTTAGACTTCATCTACTTCCTGTTTTGGGATAGAACAGTAGACCCCAACAAACCTCGACTTGAATCACCTATGTTTCTGTGCTGACTTGTGCTCTCATATTCCTAAGCCCTGATCTTTAAGGCATTAGAATTTCAGAACCTTCTCTAAAGTATATTAGTACAGAATGCTAGGGAACTTAAGAGTTCAAAATTCTGCAGTCTGACTAATACCAAGAATACTGGTATACCAAACTGGTCAGTATGCTTCTGATACTAATTGTATAGGTCTGCAAATGCCTTGAGAATTTCCTGGGTAAGTCTTTTGTTTTTGGTATCTTTGGTCAGTCTCTGACACATTTTGAAACTATCAATGACACTTGTTTTCTATTGTCTGTGAGTTTCTTGCTAGCTACAATTCTTGAGGTGGAAGAAATCATTTACTACAGTTGTTCAATAAATTTGTTGATAATTACTCCAGTTAGTGCCACCTTTTGGTTTTTTGGGGAAAAAAAAAAAAAAAAAAAAAACTACAACATAGGAGCTATTTGATGTACCTCATTTGAAGGAGCCATTTAGAAGGAAAACTCAATGTATTTTTCTTTGTGTCCATACTTTAAATTGTTTCCTGATTCTGTTTATTTGGCTCTCCATCAGTCTTCATTTCTTGTGGCTCCAAAGTACTGTTATATTGAGATCCCATGATTTGTTCAGCTATTTCACCAAAGGGCATCCTTCAGTGTCAATCTTTGCTACCACAAAAACTGCTTCTTGGGGCAACTAGGTGGTGCAATGGCTAGAGCAACAGCTCTGAAGTCAGGATGACTTTGAGTTCAAATCTTGGTCTCAGACACTTACCATTTTCTAGTGTGTGGCCCTGGGCAAGTCACTTAACTTGCCTGGGGAGGGGAGGGGAACCTGCTTCTACAAATATTATTTTATCTGTGAGACTTTTTTTTTACACATGTCAACAGTTGTTATTCTTGAATTTATGAAACACTAGACTATTAGATTCAATTGCTTCTGTGTCTAACTTACCTTGTCTGGGTCTTTGAACCATTTTTTCCTTTCCTACTAGTATTCCCAATGTTTTTTATATATAATTCAGTTTTATTTGAATATATTCTTCATCCTCTAACTCAGATTAATACTGAGCATTGAAATGAATTCATTCATTAAATAGTATCCAAATTACCGATGCATAAAGTCTGAAATCCTATAGTTCTATGAAACCTAATCTCAAGTATGCTTTAAAAATATCAGGCTCATTTTAAGACTGGCAAAAAAATAAATTTTAAACTGCAACTGTCAGCTCCATTAAAATCCAGAATGGAAAACAAAGTTAGGTACTAAAATACACTAATTCAGGCTAATGGGGAGGACTTTTGCAGACAGGCAGAATCAGAGTTAGAATGGACGCCGATTGTAGCCTCAATGATGAGGAATTGTTTCTGAGTTTATTTTATTTCAAAATATTAAGAAGTACTTCCTTGTCAGTTCCCAATCTTTATCCTATTTTGTGTATACTGAAGGAAAGCCTACTTCTCTGTAAATACTTCCACATATTAATACTGCTCATCCTCTTTGGAATCACAAAGAGCAAATCTATTACCACTCACACAATACAATTTTCAAATGTTTAAGGCAGAAATCATGTTCCTCCCATAAACACAATAAACACTTCACAGTCTCTTACAAAATTATAGAATTGTAGATCTGATGCTGAAAGAACATAAAAAGATCATTATTAAAGATCACTGTATCCAACTATCTCGTTTTACAAATAAATTGAGGCTAAATGAGAACCTTGACCCAGGATTATAAAAACAGAAAGTATGGGAGGCAAGACTCTAACCTAGGTCCAACTGCCTCCAAGTCCAGTGCGTTATAAAACACCAGGCTGTCTCAATCTCCAGGCAAGATATTCCTAATCTCTTCAACCAATCTGCATAAACTACACTTTCAAAATCCCTCAACAGTCACCCTTCTCTAAACAAAATTCAGCTTTTTCAATGATGTTTCTCCCAAAATGTGGCACCTATCATGAAAAATAATACTTAAGAAATCATCTAACCAGCAAACTACAGAGAAGGATATGACCCAATAACATAGCTCAAGATCACATCAACTTTTTTGGCTGCCTAAATTCTATAATAATCACAGCTCATAAAGATAATAAGATAACGTCCCTCTCCCCCTAAAAACGTACTCAAATCATTTGATAGTGTTTAAAAAAAAAAAAAAAAAAAGCAGGCTAGATTTGGAGTTTGGCCTAAATTGTAGCTCAGCAAGAGCTTTCTAAATGATTTTCAGCAATTGATTTCCATTTTTGTGGGAGGGTTGGAGGGAAGAAGACTTTTTCATATAAAATTGACCATTGAGCCAAGAAGAAGCTTGCTGATAGGGCTACCTGTTTCAAGTCCCTCCCCAGGTCTACAATGTTCTCCCTTCTTATCTCTGCTTTTTGGCTTCTTTGGCATCTTTTAAGACCTAACTCCAGGAAGTCTTTCCCAGTACTCTGTTTTGTATATACTTTATTTGCTATCTCCCTCATTAGATTATGAGCTCCTTGAGAGTAAAAACTACTTTGCCCATTTTTGAATACTTAGCACAGTGCATGGCAAGTAGTAGGTACTTAGTAATTGTTTTTACTGAGTGATTAATCAAAGGTTACAATAGAAACAAAATAATTATGTATTGCTAAGGGGAGGGAAGGAATCTAGAAGTGGGTAACTATAGCAAACAAAATCAAAAATCTTAGGGGAACAGACTAAATCAAAGGAATCAAATTTAAACAATAATAGTCCCCCAGTTACATTTTAATGTGGTCTGGCCTCCAGAATGTTGTGGGCAACAATAACCCCCTCCACCTCTATGGTTTGGTACAAGCTAGACAGTTTTATTGGTGAAGTATGAATTGCTAAACATATTTATGAAATAAAAATACCTGAAATACAGATACTAAGCAATGCCATATAAAAGCATATCATAAAAAGGAAAATTTGTAATTAATACATTAATGTCCCAACTACTTACCTTCCTCCACACAAACAAAATAATTATGTTGTCATTCAATTATACTGAAACTGTCTTTCTGAAATGGTAGAAAACAGCTTTTTTCTTAAATAGGTGACAATATCCCAAGGAAATCTTGTAAATGATATATTTAGAGAATCATTTTAATGATGGAAAAGCTTCATCCAGTTCATTCCCAAATGCCAAGGCAGATAAAGCTGAATCAAATTTTACTATATATTTTAAAACATATACCCAAAGCACCCACATGCTTTACAAAAACAAACAAAAAGGTTGACACAGTAGTGACCTCAAATCAATTCTTATAATAGAAAATTAAAGTCTATTGTAAAGAATGTTCTTAAAATATCAACTAATTTAAAAATACTTCAAAGGCATGAGAGAAATACTATTACCTTCATCAAAATCAGCATCATCCTCTGTGTGTTGGGGAAAGGGAAAACAATTGGTGATTTCAAGTCTGTCTTCCACTACCAGACCCAAAAGTACTCCTTGGACAACTTCATTCCCCTGTCCTTCTTCTTGGTAATGTTTAATTATTTTCAAAACAACCTAAAAGAAACCATATAAATAATTTTACAGGTATTTGCAGAGTTCCAAAATCTTTTATCTGAAAGAAAACACATGAAGCAGATTGCAAT
>NC_133617.1:118419068-118461568 GCF_048593235.1 Sminthopsis crassicaudata | reverse complement strand
TTGGGAGAATTAATCCAATAAACAGCATCAATTATTTAAAAAAAAATCCCTGGTAGCAGCAATAGGACATCAACCAGTTAATCAAATAGCATTTTTATGTCACTGTATCAGGCATAATGAAATAGATAGAGATTTGGCTTTGGAATTATAAAATTCTGAGTTCAACTCTAATTATTAGGAAGTTGCTCCTAACAATTGAAAAAGAATGAATTAAATATTGTAAAGAAGAGCAACTTGAAAAATTTAGTTACTCTAATCATGACAATAATTAAAAACAACTCTGATGAAAAATGCTCTCTACTCCAGAGAGAAAACTAATGAACTCTGAGTGCATATTGAAGTATATGTTTTTTGCTGAATTTACTTTTCTTGTCTATATGTGTATGTGTGGGTTTTTTTTCACAACATAGTTGACATGGAAATATGTTTGACATAAATTCACATGTATGACTGATATATTATTTATCTTGTCAATGGGTGAAGAAAAAGTTACCATATATACCATATACTGATTCAACTTTTTCTAGGTGTCATTTCCAAAGAAATAAGTGACAAAACAGAAGGAAGACAAAACAGCAAGAATGAACTAGACTTTCCTTTATGATCATCTTATAATGTCATAAGGACAAATAGTTTATATGACTATGGTAAACTTGACAATATGATATAATAGAAAGAACACTGGATTTGGAGAAAGAAGAAATGAATCCCATCTCTGCCAATTATTGTATAACTCTAGACAAGTTATACATCTATTTGAATCCCTATTTCCTCATCTATAAGAACCCCTCTCCTCCTGTATAGGGATGTTGATGAGTTAAAATAAGATAATGAATGCTAAGGATGTAAGCTATGATTCTTTCCTGTCCTTTTGGAATGCAGAAAGATTCAAATAACTTCAGTTAATTAAAAATTTAACAATTGTCACACATAGATGGTTAGGGACTATATTACTTATTTTTCATTTTTGAAAACATAAGCCTTAGGAATACACAAATAGAAAAAAAAGCTTTATAAAGTAAAGGAACCTAATTTTATAAAGTAAAGGAATCAAACTTTTAAAAAATTATTTTTCACATTTATTTTTTATAATTTTGAAATTTTCTTTCTTTCATTCCTCTCCACCCAATGAGAAAATAAATAATATTATATGATTATAATAATGAAGTAATACAAAATATAATTCCATATTAATCATATCACCAACAAAAAAGCAAGAAAAATAACTTCAATTTATACTCAAAGTTCAGAGTTTTCTTTCTCTGGGGATGGATAGTATTATTCGTTATGGGCCTTTTGGAATTGTCTTGGACCATTGTCTTGATCAGAGTTAGCCAAGATCAAACATATATTTTACTTTGAGGACCAACATCACTGCATTTGAGGATAAATCATTTTCATAGTTATCATTATCATCATCATCATCATAATTATCATCACTAACATTTCTATGGCTCTTTAAGGTTTTCAAAGTGCTTTGTTTATATTTTCTCATGAGCCTTATAGCAATGCCTTGAGATGAAGGAACATTCCCCTCATATTATAGATAAGGAAACTGAAGTTCAATGAGTTTAAGGAACATGACCTACCACTGTAATTCTACTTGTCCTTTCAGGAAAATTTTGGAGATTCTAAGCTTCCCAAAATAACTTTGTGAAGTAAAAAAATCTTAATATGCAAAGACATCTATTGGTCTAGAAAATGCAAGCTTTTGTATCTTGGCCTTTATTGAAATTTTCCCCATAGTTCTTTAAAAAATAATAGTAAATTATTTTCCAATTTCTTGTAAAGATGGTTTTCAATTTTAATTTTTATAAGAATTTTACTTCTATTTCCCTCCCTCTCTGCTTTTCCTCCTTTCTTCCCATGATAGTAGACAATCTGGTGCAGGTTATATGTGCACATTCATTTTTAATATATTCACATATGAATCATAACATTTAATGTTTTATGAAATATTGAAGGAGGAATAGGAAAAACAATAGAGACTAGACTAACTGTTGGGCTTTTTTGAAGCAGGAGCAAAAGAAATATGGTTGATTCCTGCCTCTCTCTCTCTCTCTCTCTCTCTCTCTCTCTCTCTCTCTCTCTCTCTCTCTCTCTCTATATATATATATATATATATATATATATATATATTTATGAAAACACTAATATAAACTTAGAGCATATCTTAGGTTCACCTAGACAAGAACTTTTTTCCAATGGATTTGTGAGAAGCTGTCATAGTTGTTAGTAAGGAGAGGAAGAACTTCTTTTTGACCCCCCACAGGAAATCTAAGTGAAAACTGCTCAGAGTTCTAAGTCACTTGTTCAGAAGAGAGAAAGAAGAGAAAAAAAAATTATCTCTGAGTGGGCAGTTCTTGCTGCTCATAACCATTCCTTTTTGATTCAGTGTCCCAAGAAAGTGTGGGTGGAGAAAATTGGGGAGGAGCATATTAGAGGGAGTCATTCAGAAGTTTCTGGTTGTGCAAGAGGCCAAAACATGTCTAATTGGAAATAGCCAAGATTTAGGCTCAGCACTCCTTTTGTCCCATGAGGTGATCCCCCCCCAACCATGCCCATTCCAAGCCAGTTCCCAATTTAACCATCATTCCACCCCTTTCACATGGGTAAATTGTAATTTTAAAAAACTATATAAATTGTAGCTGTTGCTATTATGTACTCAATCTTCAAAAAGTTTAACAGTGACAGTTCATTTTTAGGGGTAGCTAGGTGGTGCCGTGAATTGATTACCAGCCCTGACATCAGGAGGACCTGAGTTCAAATCTGACCTCAAACATAACACTTCCTAGCTGTGTGACCCCAATTGCTTCAGAAAAAAAGTTCATTTTTAAATAAAATTTTAATGTTTATAATGTACTTTTCCCCTATGTGAGGTGGATAGTACAATATTCTCATATTTATTTTATAGATGAAGAAACTAAGGCTTACAGAAATTAAATAGTTTTCCTGAAGTCACATAATAAGTTTTCATCAGGGGCAAATCTTCTGACCACAAAAAATATTTCCAGTTCACTATTTGGGTCATTATACTTGAATGACTCATAAAAGGTGTTAATGATTTATAAAGTTTCAATCTCTCCTATTAGAATGTAAGCCCAAACCTTTCTTTTGCCTTTTGATTTGAAAACTCCAGTTGGCTTCTTAAAAAAAAATCAAACAGATGAACAAATTAGAAAGAAAAATGTTAGTAAAATGGTTTCATCTGTTAGGTCTACCTTAATTAAATTTCATTTAACAAATGCATTCATAAATGAAAGAAATCACATAAACATTTTCCTGTCATACGATATAGAGAAGGAAATAGTTTAAGTTAGAAATACTGGTTGATGTTAATATAGTCTATTGCTAAATCATGACATGGAACTTCTTTCACAAGAGATCTTCTTTAAAGGAATTTTATGCAGAAGGAAAGGTTCTGCTAACATCAGTGCTTCAAAATACACATCTTTGTTATTTGACGGGGAATTGGATCCTATGTCTGTCAAATTACTGTATTCTTGCTTTAAGTCTTGAATACCAGCATGGAGTTCCATCAGCTGCTTAGTGAGTATCTGATCCCAACATCAGACCTCTATCTGCAAAAGAAATAAAGCCTGTCTCTTTAGGGCTGACCAAGGTAGCCTTTGTGCCCAAGAAGGCAATCTCCAGACAAACTATTGGGGTGGAGTGCCAGTGGTTTGCATCCTCAGATACAATTTTGGCATACTTTTCCTGCTCATGCCCCAAAACAAAATCCCCAATTATCTATTCAAACACTTTATTCACATCCTCATTCTGAGTGGTGTTACTTTAACTACCTGTATTCCCTAAATTTTATTTTTCTATTAGTTTACTCTGAGTATGAGTCTATTTCCCCCCACTATTGCATTAAAACATTTATACAGGAATGATCTTTAGGCTTAATAAGGAACTGAAAATAAACCACCTAATGCAAAGATTGATTACAAGTAAATTTTCCTTCTTTCTACTATTTCCTTGTAGAGACTTAAGTTCTCTACCTTGTAGAGATTAAATTTTTCCTTATAGAGACTTAAATTGTATACTTTAGAAGAGTATGCCTAGGTTTTTGAGAGATGTGTTCTTATCATTGATTATATTATGTCTCTTAGTAAATATGTTTTTTTTTTTATCTAATTGTGTCCAATGCCTGATTATTAAAGTTTACAAACTAGAAGGCACATGTGAGCTATAGTTTTAAAAGTTAGGACCTACAGAGAACCACAGACTTCAGAACTTCTGTGGTTGTTGTTAATCCTTCATTTTTGAAGAACAAGAACATATGATGTTGGGGTAAAATAGTGTATGATTACTTGGGTATAAATTTAATTTAAATAAGACAGAGTTGCTTCCTGAGCCATCCAATGGCAAGACAAAAGTCAAGATACGTAGAACTGGTCCAGGATGCAGTTGATGATCTCGGTATCTTCAGTACCAAGCAACTCTGCCTGCTTTAGTCACCTTCATTTGTATTGGAACAAATTGTTCTCATCTGTCCATCCAGGTGGAGGAAGTCTTCACATATTATACATATGCACAAACATCCCTATTAGGTTCTTACTAAGTGCTAATGAGCACTGGCTCTGGCAGACAGGCTCTATAACCCACCAGAAGGGCAGTGTCCATTGCAAGCAGCTCCACTGTCCTTAGATAATCGCCAGGTGATGTGGAGAGACCCTGAAAGTGGTTAATGGAAGGGACCAGATAGGTTAACTGCTTGGGGAGAGGTTTTGGTTGTATTTCTTCAGATGGAGAAGGAATCAGATGGATGCCGAGTCGTATTTGCCTTGTCCATCAGAGAGAGACAGAAAAAGAGAAAAACCTCAAAACAAAGAAGATCTAAGAAACATCTGACATTGAAAGAGCATGGCTAATAAGAAGACTGTTAAAGAATTTTAAAACCAGCAGGAATCATTGGATTTCTTAACACAAGATGAGACTAATGGACAATGGACTTATGGACATTTATAAATTCTCAATTTATGATTATTTGATCATGTTATTTGTTACATACTTCTAGCATGTATTATGTTACTATGTTACTATGTGTTTATGCAATCTATGTAATTATGTGTAATACCTCCCATATTGATGGATTTATGTTTCAAGGTCATGACCACCCTATGTTTTAAATCAAAAGAAAGGGGGAGATGTTAGGTTCTTACTAAGTGCTAATGAGATAATGAGATATTAGGTTCTTACTAAATTCTAAGTCGGTACTTAACAATTCTCTAGTTCACACCTTTTGGTTCTTCTGGCCTTTAAGGAGAGTTTACCCCTTTGAACTTCTGAGTAGGAGTTTACACAACCTTTAAAAGGAGTAAGTTTATTGGTTGAAGTAATTTTCTCATAAGCCCTTGAGTTCTCACACTCCCCTTCTCTGGGAGGATAAAAGACAACATTGGGCCCGGAGGAGAGAGTCTCCTCTAGGTCAGAGTTGGGACGGGAAAAGAATCTGGCCAGGAGATTGAGTTGAGACAGCAGATCTCCTCCCAGAGAGTGATCATCAGTTTCTGGAGACAACAACATTACACATCCCCCTCACTCACTGATGGGTCTATAACCTGTTGGCTACCCACAATCTGATATAGCCTGTCTGCTGAGATGTTTTGCCAGGGCATGGTCACTGTGTGTGCTACAACTTGTTGGAGCCACTTGGAGAGTTAGGTGACAGATGGTACCCAAGAGTTGGTGCTATACTTACTCCTAACATAAGTTGGTAATTGCCTTTTAACAAAACAAAAGGTTCTTGACAAGCATGGATATCATGAAGGTCAAATTCTGTCTCATGGTTAGATCTGCTTTCCTCTGCTTTAAACTGTGGCATTGACATATGAGTATTCACTATTCAGATACACAAAAAATAGAAAGAAAATCTCTGAAGCTGACAGGGCTTATCATTGTCCATCTATTTTCACAGTAAGAACCCTTCTTTCACTTTGTTGGTACTGATAGTTGACAGGCCAGAGCCTACAGACTCCTCACTTTTGAGAGTTATATAATTAACTTAAAATGAATTGTTCTGGTAGAAGACTTCCATCTTTTATGTGTGTTCATTATTAACTAGGAATATTGCATTGGGGAGATTTATTTGGCTAAAGCATACTGAAATTACTTGCATCATTGAACTGTATTGTAGGTGAATCTCTCCATAAATTATGTAATTGGGAATTCAAAAATAACCAGGTAGCAAAGCTTTGAAAATTCAGTCATGCTGAATTTTCCTTTTTGATTTGATTTTGCTTTACTTGAGTCTTTAGGTGATTTGACTGTCTCCTCTGAAAAATGATTGTGAAGAGAAGTTCAAATAAAATAGAAAAACAGGCCCCAAACCTCAACTGTCCATCATCTCAGTATATTTAGGACCATGGAAAAATTACTTTTTTTGATCTTGGTTTATGCTAGCAAGAGAATTTTTCAAAAGTATAACAAATATAATTCTGTAGGAAGAATGAGGTAAGAAATAAGCACAGTTGAATTTAGCATTCAGTTTCTTTCTCTATGTATTGTCCTCCTCTTGTCAATAATATCACTACACAAAAATATCAATTCCATTGGTATTTTGAACCTATGTGCTCCCACTTTTGCTTAGTAATAGAATTCAAAATGACCAAAAATTAATTGGAATCAGAAAGACCTAAGTTCAAAATCTCCCAGTTTTACCAGGTAAGGCAATAAGACTCTAAAAGTCATTTAAATATTTTTATATGATTATGACAAAACAAAGAGGAGGGAACATAGCTCAGTGGTTAGAGAGGGAAATTAGGAAGCACTGTCTAGGATCATTGGCATGGCAGAGTGGATAGAATTCCAGTATTGGAGTTAGGACAATATGGATCCAAATTCTGTTTCAGAAATTTAACTATGTGATTTAAAATGTTTTGTATCTCTTAACTATATAGATGTCGGTTATTTTTGTTTTTACTTATTTTTTTGGGGGGGGAGGGTGAAGCAATTGGGGTTAAATGCCTTACCTGGGATCATACAGCTAGGAAGTTAAGTGTTTGAGACTGGATTTAAATGCAGGTGCTCCTGATTTCAGGGCCAATACATTGGATAGAATATTGGCCGTCTAGCTACCCCAATGCCAGCTATTCTTAATGCTTGAATTACTAACTGCTCCAATGTAGAATAAGTATAGTAGTATTTACCTAGTACCATGGAAGCTTAATAGATGTTTGCTAGTTTCTTGGAGATTTTTAGATGCTCTAGAAGTGTTAAGAATTTTTTTAATATGAGAAACACATTAGGACATTTATGCAGGAATAGACTTTAGGCCCTATAAGAAACTGAAAATAAACCACCCAATGAAAAAAATTGATTACAAGCAAATTTTCTTTCTTTCTACTACTTCCTTGTAGAGACTTAAATTCTGTCCCTCACCAAAGAAATATTCTGGTTCAACTTCCTCTTCAGTGGAAGCATTTAAACTCAAATTCAGCAATCATTTGCCATACTCCCCTATTGATTCATGTTTAGCTTATAGTCCATTAAATCTCTAGATTTCCTGTCCTTTTTTTTTTTTTTCAGATGAACTAACATCTAGTTAGTTCTGTATTTTCCTTCTCTATATATAACTGTAAAACACCTGCAGAAGCTTCATTGCCCCTAAATAGTCAATGGGGTCAGTGACCAGCACACAATATGTGATATATGTTTATTGACTAATTGATTGCTCATATATAAAAAAATTCTTAACAGTGCTATGGCACCTAAGAATCTCTAATAACTTGTAAAAATTTTTTTAAGCCTTTGTGAGACAAAGGCATCATATCCATTCTGCCCTGTAACAATTAGTGATTCAAACATTAAGAATAATTGATTTTTATAGCTTTAAGTAGCTCAATAGATAGAGCAGGAAGAATTGAGTTCAAGTCAAGCCTTAGACACTAGTAGCTGTGTGACTGGACAAATTGCTTAGCCTATGCTTGACTTGAGATACTGGAGAAGTAAATGGTAAATCCATTGTACTATGTTTGCCAAAAAAACCTTATGGTATGTAGAGGTCCACAGGAGATCAAAAAAAGTTGGACACAACTGAACCACCATAACAATAACTACTAGACAATGAGTAGTCAGACAATCAATTAACATTTATTGAAGACCCACTATGATCCAGACATTGTGGCATCAGAGGCAAATAAATCCTTTCTGAAAAACAGAAGACTATGTTAACCTTTGGAAATACAAAGAAAAGCAAAAAAACAATTCCCACTCTCAAGAAGCTCAGAGTGGGATGAGAGAGACATCATGTAAATAACTATGTATAAATAAGTTATATGCTGGATAAAAAGGAAATAATCAACAAAAGGAAGGGACTAGAATTAAGGTGGATCAGGAAAGGCTTCTTGTAGAAAGTGGGATTTTACATGGAAATCCTGAACTTGAATTTGGACAAAGCAGGAGGGAGAAATGAGGAGGGAGGACATTCTAGCCTTGGGTGATAGCTAATGCAAAGGCCTAGAGGTGAAAGATGGGGGAATCTTGTATGAGGGACATACCATGTTTACATCTTTCCCCCCACTCCCTCCTCTAGATAGCAGGGAATCCAATATGTTGAACATGTTAACATATATGATAAATCCAATATAATTCTATATATTTTTCCAGATGCCCATACCTTGAACTTTACATTCCCAAATATAAAGATTTCAGCCCGAAATGTGTTAGTAAATGTTCAACTTTTACACTGCTAAGTTTAATCTACCTCATTAACATTTTCTTCATCATTTAAAAAAAATAGAGACAAATAATAAAACCACAAATCAAGCCCTGGTTGTTTGTTCAGTAGTTCTTAAAGTCCTGCTCAAATCTTTGTGACCCCATTTAAGGTTTTCTTGGCAAAAATAGTGGTGCTTTGACATTTTCCTTCTCCAGCTAATTTTATAGATGAGGGAAATAAGACAAACAAGGTTAAGTGACTTGCCCCAAATCACACAACTAGTAATTGTCTGAAGTCAGATTTGAACTCAAGAAAATGAATATTCCTGACTTCAGGTTTGCCACTCTATCCACTGTACCATTTAGCTGCTCCATTGGAGGCATTGCCCTGATTGGTAGCATTGACCTATTTCTCAGGTGTAAATGTTCACCTTGAAAATTGAACAATTAGCTCATTAGATATTGTGATGGTCTGGTCTAGCTCCTCTGAAGGGCTCAGTATAAGTCCTTAAAGGCAAAGGTCTGGGCTAGCTCCTCTGAAGGGCTCAGAATAAGTCCTTGTCAGGATAAGCAAAAGTCCTTGCCCCACGTTGTGGATGCCAATATGTAAAGTTCTTAAATTGTGAGGGACAGGTCATCTGCTCAATTATAATCCTTCTCTGGGAGGAGATCTGTAAAATCTTTTCCCCTGTGCCCAGGTTTCTTGGAGCTCTGAATTTCCTCCAACTCTTGTCCTTCCTCAAATCAGACTGGTCTCCTTTCAGCCTGCCTGGCCTCAAAATTTTCTCCCAGAGTTAATTCTCTCAGACCCAATACTGCCCTTCTTTTATCCTCCCAGAGAATAGGCATGTAAGAACTCAATGGGGCATGGGGAAATACTTCCACCAATGAACTTGCTCCTCTTAGAATTCCTAAGGTGTAAACTCCCTTTAAAGGCCCGAACCAAAGGTCTGAGCCAGAGAACTGTCAAGTCAACCTGAGTTCTTACCTTGTAATTGTCCAGACAACCTGAGTTCTCACCTTGTAATCCTTACAATTAGAGCATGTTTGAGCTGCTTCTAGCATACCTTTGTACAACCATCTTTGGAATTACTGACTATAGTTTCTTCTATTTCTCCCCACTGGTGTTCTTGGTCATGTATGCAATACTCATCACCATTCCCAGATAGGCTAAAGTCTGGAACACTCATCAGCCCATTTAGAATTGGAGGGGATCTTAGTGGTTGTTGAATCCAATCTCCTCCTTTTTCAGCTAAGGATACTAAAACTAGAAAGGGTCAGTGGTTAGCCCACAGTCTGCAGTTAGTTTGAACAGGAGTTCAAACCTGTATCTACTTGAGTTTAAGCCCAGTGCTTGGTCCACCACACCTTTCTAAGTTAACTGTCTATATGATTACTCTCATACCAACCCACACTTTCTGTGAGATGCTCTTCTAATTACTGTGCCTGTTCAGGAATTACAATATGCCTTTGCAGCTCATATAAAGGTCTGTATCTCCACATTTCTATGCTGCCTACTCCACTGGTATCTAGGTACTCACAACAAAACAAAGTACATTCCATTCCTGCAGCTATTGTAGGCAAATAAATACTTTCTGAAGAGCAGAAGCAAAGTTGCCATAAGTAAATGGAAATGTGGCCAAATTCCAAAACTTCAATATGTTGTACCACTTCCCGTAAATAGAAGGCAATTCAAAAAACCCAAACCTGCTTGCTTCATTGTTGAGAAGCCATTAGGCACATGTTCACTCATCAGAGTCTAATTTAGCAAAGAAAATATGTACAGTATTTTTGCTACAATCAAGACAGTTAAAGATCTGAAAAGCTCTCAAAATCTCTGGTTCTGGAAACTTGTGCAGGCTGATGGTATGTAGGAGCACTATCCATGGTATGTCAAGCTAGTCCCTTAATGCAACTCATAAAAAAAAAAAATTCTAAGAACTATGTGTAACCAATGAGGAAGAGTTGTTTGCCTGCTAATCTCAGAGTTGACTATATTGAGGAGATAGGGTTGTAGGATAATCTTGAAATTATCCACAATTTATTGCCAATGCATCATAAAATGTAAAAATGTTAATTTTTACAATAGGCACTCATTATTGAAATGTTTTCCCTGTTTATTCTAAAAAGCGTCTTTACACATACTGGGTTATTTACAAGGTGGCTGATGAACAGCTGTGAAGATGTTAGCAATTACAAAATTGTAGGGCAATAAAAAAAATCAGTAATTTGCTTAGAAGACATTTTTAGTCCCACAACCTCTGAGCTACATTAAGAATAAAACAGGGAAATGGCATTTATGCAACACATTCAAAATTGAACTGTGCAAATTTAATTCAAATGGAGTTCCAGAGAGAACATGCTGTAAGGGGTTTTGAAATTGGAGAGCAGAGTCATTGAAAGCTACAGCTGCAAGGGACCTTAGAGATTATTTTGCCCAATCTCTTCATTTGACAGATGAGGCTTAGAGGCCTAGACTTGCCCATGGACACAGATGTAGCTGGTAGAAGAGCTTAGATTAGAACACAGATTTTTAGACTCCAGATTTAATTCTTACATTCTTAAAATGCAGAACAAAATAATCCTTTAATAACTTGTGAGTTAGTCTCCAATAGTATTAAAATTTGTAACTTTGCTTCCAACACAAATTGATAATTTCTATGTGTATTTTTTTAAAAAAAAAGAATTGTGTAAAGTGGTGTTACATCAAAAATTATACCAATTTAAACACTTTTTATTAGGGCTTCTTTTTCATTAATATTTTTTAAATGATGGCATGATTTGTAATGATCTGGGTCCCAAAAAATAAATAGAGCCAGATGGTATTTGGGTTATTGCACAATGATTCAATGAACATTATTAAATGCTCGTTAACTAACAAGTATGATCAGTCAATCAGCTAACAAGAATGAATTAAGATCTTAATATGTGTTGCTACAGGTAGGTAACTTGGTGAATAGAGCACTGGACTTAGAATTATAAGAATCAAGTTTTTGAGTTTAAATCTGGTCTCAGGCACTTACTGGCTTTGTGATCTTGAGCAAGTCACTCAACCCTATTTGCCTCACTTTCCTTATCTGTATAAAATGAGCTGGAGAATAAGATTGCAAACTACTCCAGTATTTTTGCCAAGAAAACCCCAAATGGAGTAAGAAAGAATTGCACGACTGAACAACAATCATTGTGTATCAAGCACAGAACTAAAGTACTAGATGTATAAATAAAGGCGAAATATTGCTTTCATTCAAGGTGTTCTTATTATCGTGGAGAGGTTAATATATAAAGAAATAAGTATATACAAGGCATGTATAAATAGAAGGTAATCTTAGATTCTCTTTTCTGGAAAGTTGGAGAATGGTTGAATAAATTATGGTAAATGAATGTTATGGAATATTATTGTTCTATATAAAATGATGAACAACCTGATTTCAGAAAAGCTTGGAAAGGCTTTCATGAGCTTTTGCTAAGTGAAATAAACAGAACCAAGAGAACATTGTAACAGTAACAACAAAATTATGTGATGATCAACTGTGATAGACTTGGTTCTTTCCAACAATAATGTGATGCAAGGCAACTTCAATAGACTTCTAACAGAGAGTTCCATTTGCATCCAGAAAGAAAACTATGGAGACTGAATGAGGATCAAACCATAATATTTTCACCTTTTTATTGTTGTTGATGTTTGCTTATATTTTTTTTTCTTTCTTGTGTTTACCCCCTTTGATCTGCTTTTTTTTGAGCAACATGATGAATATGGAAATCTATTTAGAAGAATTAAACATGTTTAACCTATATTGGATTAATAAGAGAGAAGGGGGAGAGAGGGAGAAAAGTTTGGAACACAGGATTTTGTAAAGGTGAATGTTGAAAACTATCTTTGCAATTATCTGGAAAAATGAAGTAATAATCACAAGTAAAAAAAAAACAAAAACAAAAACAAAAAACACCCAAAGAACAACAACAACAACTACAACCAGTAAAGTAACTATTTCCATATAGATGAGAAAACTGAGGCTCAGAAGCTAAGTAACTTGTCCACAGTGAATTAGTATTAGAAATGAGCTTTGAATCCAGATCTTTCTGAGTGCAGTAGTACTCTATCTTACTACTCCATGATTCTATTTGTAACAAGTATGTCAGCCTAAGAGACTCTTCCCTTCAGAAAGCACAATATTGGCTAACCCATATGTTTTATATGGCATGTTATATATTGTGGACTCCATATTAATTAACAAAAATACTTTTTATTAAAAAAATAATAATCTATTTGATACTTGAAGGTTTGCAAAAACACTTTGTATAGATTATCTCACTTTTCCCCCACAACAACCTTGTGAGTTAGATGCTATTTTTTTTTTTTTTCCATTTTACATATAGGAAAATGAGGGCGATAGATGTTAAATGACCTGCTTAGAATCACATGACTAGTGTCAGGTATGTACTCAGTTCTCCTGGGATCTGAGACTAATATTCTTTCCATTAACCCACCTAAAACTTTAAACATAGTTGGTTCACATCTTAATACTTAGAACAAAAGGGAATACATAGGTTTCCAAATAAAAGAAAATGGTAGCATTATGAAAACAGACAAGCAACTAACTGAAACTTTCACTTTTCATTTGCGAATTGTGTTGACATAGATTTTTGGATTTAGAAAGTGTGCAAAGTACTTTTTTTAAAAAAAATTTTTCACTGAGAAAATTGAACTAGGGCAGTATCCCTTGGTGGCTGGGGCATGGGTTGGGAAGGAAATCAAATTGTCAAGGGCAGTTTGCTTCATGCTCCAGTTGACCAATTTCATTAGCAGTGGAAGGTTGGTCCTGGTTCCATAAGCTGTCAAAAGATTAACCAAGTTTTCTTTTCAATGCCCTCAAAGCTCATCAGTCTCAATTCTTAATTTGGACACGTCTGCCATTTTAAAGAAACTAGACTCCTTAGTCAATAGCCACAGGCAAGATAAGGTTGTGTAAACTCTAGTTTGCTAAACTCAAATAATTCCTAGCACTAGGTGGGTTTCTTTCTGTTGCAAATTACATATCTCAAGTTGCTCTACTGTGGTCCTAAGTACTCTAAATAAAACAGACTTTATAAGTCCTTGAAAGTTTATACTTAAGATTCAAGACTTTTTGTTTCCAACCAAAGGCTTAAGTATACCTTTTAAAAATCTTAAAACAAACAAAACCCCAAACCCTTCCATAAAAATGCCTTATAAATCAGTGGGTCTTTATTTCTTCTCTTTCCCTCTCGCTCTCCCTCCCCCCTTCTCTCTCCCTCTTTCTTCCCTCTCTCCCTCTCCATCACCTTTCCCCCCATCTTTCCCTCTCTCTCTCCCTTTCTCTCTCTCTCTCTCTCTCTCTCTCTCTCTCTCTCTCTCTCTCTCTCTCTCTCTCTCTCTCTCTCTCTCTTTTGTCTAGTAATTCAACATATAATTTTCTCCATAAAGTTCTATGTTTAAGATTATAAACAGAATGATAATTGTGGAAATACGGATAAAAGTATTGCATATTTAACATATTGGATTACTTGCTGTCTAGAGGAAGGAGTAGGGGAAAGGCGGGAGAAAATAAATGGAACATAAGGTCTTGCAAAAGTGAATGTTGAATATACTTTAGCATATTTAACATGTATTGGACTATCTGCCATCTAGGGGAGGGGGTGGGGGGAAGGAGGGGAAAAGTTGGAACAGAAGGTTTTGCAAGGATCAATGTTGAAAAACTACCCATGCATATGTTTTGTAAATAAAAAGCTATAATTAAAAAGAAAAAGATGAATGTTGAAAATTATCTTTGCATACATTTTAAAAATAAAAAAACTAATATTAAAAAAATTATAGGCAGATAACAACTTTATTAAGAAATAGCCTTTCATTGTAGTGCTATAAATAAATTCAATTTAATTTGATGATCATAGTCAAATCAATTTAGATAGATTCCATTGATGAAATGGGGATCAAACATCTAGGTTGATGCTCAATCATTTCTTTTAAGCAAAACATGAAGAAATGGTGTCATTAATAATTTAGCTTCTCTTCTAAGGTAAGAAGTTCCCATATTGTAGAGGTTATCGTGCTTGGAGGTACTTACTAGTGGAGCATTAAAACTAAAGCCCCGATGAAAGCTTCCTGCTTTTTTATAAATGGAGCAGGTAGCAATTTGGGTGCTGAACTTTAATATGCTGGCTAGGTTCCAGATGGATCAAAGTACAACATAATTGAGTCATGTCACTAATGCAGACTTTCTTTCCAGTTTTGGAAATTAGTGACATTTTATTGTATTTATATCTCTCCATGTCAAATTCAGTGGGAATAATTTCTTCTCTTAAGGAGCTGATATTCTCTGAAAAGAGAAAACACACACATATGTTTTATAGTGATTAAATTTATATAGAACAAAATATGAAATAAAAAAGTGAATAATATAGAAAATAGTTAAGGATGGAGGACATCTCAGTCATTTCAAAACTAATGTTGGCATTTTAAGAAGTCATGGGGATCCATGCTATGCTCTGGGCTATGGTGATGGGCAAGTCAGGATCTTAAGGAGATTCCCCAGGTATTTTTCATCTGATCATTGACAGCCCACCTGACAGTTTTGTAGTTGTACTGCTGTTTTGAGTAAATACTTCACACCACCAACACACCACCAACACAATGTTCATTCCTGCCTAGGCCCTCTTTGATTCTAGGATGCTGATACAATTCCAGTGCAGGGATGATGATGAGAACATCACAAAAGATGTGGAGAACAGAGGCAATTGCTCAACAATGAAGAAAGGCTAGTTTGGACACATAGGTGAATAAATGACAATAATTAGCAGAGTGGAAGAGCGTCAGGGAGAGACAAAGAGAAAGATAGACATGTATAGAGACAGAGACAGAAAAGATAAATATATATATATATATATACATACATACATAAACAACAGAGACAAACATAGAGACAAATATAGGTGGAAGCAGAGAGAGAGACAGAGAGACAGAGGCACAGAAACAGAGATAGAGATAGAGAAGAGAGAGACATACACACACAGAGAGTAAGACACACACACACACACACACACACACACACACACACACACTGAGACACAAAGAAAGAAAGATACAGATAGAGAGAGAAGTCAAAGACTGCCTTTCTGGGCTTCTGAGATGAACTATATGATTTGAAATAATTCAACTCCATGCAGCAAGCATTAATTGAGCGTTTGTTATAAAACTGACACTGTTAAGTACAGTAGAGAACAAAAGGATTGGAGGTGAATCAGAATTGAAGAATTTGACAATGTGAATTCCTTCCCAGATATTATAGTCCAACCTATATATGAAAGAATCTTCTACTCTTATAAATCTGATAAGTCTAACCACTGATAAGTGGTTAACCAGCCTTTTTTTTGAAGGACCTCTCAGAGGAGAATCCGCCAGCTCTCAAGGCTAACCATTCCACTTTTGAAAAGCTTCAGGTAACAGGAGAATTTTCCTGATTTTAAGTTTTTATTTGCTTTTTTCCCCCCCAACTTCTGCATTTTTAGACTCCTTGAGAGCAGGGACTATTAAAAAAACATTTTTTTTTTGACCTTTATTTGTATCTCCAAAACTTAGCATGGGGTTTGGCCCATAGTAGAAGCTTAAAAATGCTTTTTGTCTTCATATTTTGACTCATGGGTCTCCATTTTCCTCCAAGCTATACCCCAAAGTCTCATTTAGGACTTTCTTACAATGTTTCAGAAAGCTCTTTCTTTCCCCTAGAAGTTCACTGGAACTCTCAACACATTGACTTCACACACTGTTTTTTGCCTTTGGCTTATTCTTCCTTTTTTTGAGGAAAGATGCCAGGCTTCATTTCTTTCTAGACTACACTCCTAACTCTTTACCAACACTTTATCTACAAGACCCCTACACTGGATACTTTCAACTCCCCCATCATCTTTCCAGCTTCCTTTTATATGTTGTCTTATTCCAATAGAAGGTAAATTCCTTGAATGCAGAAAGTGCCTTTCTTTCTGCTGGAATTTATTCTCAGAATTTAGCATTATGTCTTCACTTAATAAATGTTCGTTGACTTCACTTAACTTGATTTGCTTTTGATTCTGTCCTGCAGGGGCCAAACAACAATGGTAATACTACCATCACATGATAGCTTTTCAAATACTTGAAGACAAAGATCATGTCTCCCTTAAGTCTGCTTCTCCATGCTCTTTGCTCATGGTTTCAGTCCTGCCAACTCTTTGTGATCCCATTTGAGGTTTCTGTGGCAAAACTTTTGAAATAATTTGCTAATTCTTTCTGTAGCTCATTTTACAGATGAGGAAACTGAGGCAAGCAGCATTAAATGACTTGTCCAGGGACACAGCTAATTTCTGAGGATAGATTTGAACTCAGAAAGAGTAATCTTTCTGACTCTAAGCACTGCACCCATTTTCTTCAGCCACTTTTCATGCTACATGGATTCCCCATTCTAGACCTAATAATAGGGTGGAAGGATCTATAAATCAAATTCTAATATATTCAAATTAATTGGTGTTTGTCACTGTGTTTAGATTGTTGCCAGTGCAGAATCATACTACCCACTTTATAAAGAAAGCAGTCTTAGCTAATATTTTTTATAAGAGAGATAGTCTGTCACAAGTTCCAAATATATTTGGACAACAAGTTTTCAACTAACAGATAAATTACCCAGGAAAAGACAGGTGAGAGATTAGTATTTACAAATATTCTTAAAATTCAACAGAAAAAAATGAATTTTGGATGCTTAGGATAGTATTAAAAAGTTCCTTTTCTTTCTTCACTTTAGTTTTATGCTTTATGGTTGCAATTACACTCTCATCTACTTTTTAAATAGGTTTTTTATCTATGTCTCTAGTCCATGGTTTGTAATATCTTCTTAGCAGGTTCATAATAAGATAAAGCTAATAAAACCAGGGAAAGTTTGTATGCTTAAAGTGTAGAATACTAAGCCTGAGGCAGAAGAGTTGGGTTTTCATTATATTCTGTGATATTTTAGAGCTGTTTACTTGCTTTCTGCCTCTGTTTCTCCAATTGTCAAATAAGGATGCCTTGCAAACTTTTAAAAATAATTTTCCTGCAGATTCTTTTGTTTCAATTCTTTCATTATCTTACTGTATTATCTGACCTCATCCCTCAACTGAAATTTCTCTCTCCCAGATTATCAATGATCTCTTAATTGTCAAACCCTTTTGTCTTTTCTGTTTTCATCTTGTTTGATCTTTCTATACATTTGATACTTCATTACCTTCTCCTCTTGGATTTTTCCACCATTGTTCTCTCTTGGTACTTCCATACCTGGCCATATTACTCTATTAGTCACTTTGGTTAGGTCATCATCTAAAGCCCATAATTTAATTCAGAATGTGCTCCAAGGCTCTGTGTTTTTTTCTGTCTATACTGTCTTTTGGTGATTTCATTGTTTCACATGGGTTCAATGATGTCTATGCAGAGAACTCTAGATCTATGTGTCCATTCCTAGTCTTTCCCCAGGATCTAGTCCTTCATGATCAATTTTATCTTGTACTTTTCAAATTTAGGTATCTCAAATTCAGCATGTCCAAAACAAAACTCATCTTTTGATCTTTCCTTTTCTATTCTATGTTTTGTGGTTGCAATTACATTCTTATGTATTTTCTAAATTTCTATTCTTTTGAGGTCACTATCATCATTCTAGTCACCAAGGCACCAATCTTGGAGTCATTCTTAACTTTTCATTCTCATATACAATCAGTAGCCAAATCTTGTCAATTTTGACTCTCCAACATCTCTCACATTCATCCCTTTCTCTCTATTCAGATAGTCAATACCCTACTTCTGGCCTTTATCATTTCTGTCCTCAACTATTAGGGTAGCCTCCCAGTTGCTCTATCAGTTTCTGGTCTTTATCTTTTCCATTCTCTATCACATAGCTGCTAGATATTTAGATCATGTTCATTCCCTATTCAATAAACTCCAATGCTCCTCTTATAGGATCCAACACAAACTCATCTCTTTTTCACTTAAAGCCTTAATCTTTTCAGGCTTCATTTCATCCTCTTCCAAATTCTGTAATCTAGTCAAACAGTCCTTGCTGTTCTTCATACACAACATTCCTTTTTCCAGACTCTGTTCCTCTCTATAATTGTCCTTTATCATTTCCAATGTATTTCTGTCCTCACTTTTGTCTTAGAATCCCTGTTGTTGTTCAGATGACTCAGTCATGTCTCATTGTGATTATATTTGGGATTTTCTTGGCAAAGATACAAAAATGGTTTGCCATTTTTTCCCCTCCAACTCATTTTATAGATAAGGAAAATGAGGCAATCAGAATTAATTGACTTGCCTTGGGTTACACAGCTAGTAAGTTTCTGAGGCCATATTTGAAGCCATATTTGAATTCAGGAAGATGAATCTTCATGTTTACAGGCTCAGTACTTTATATACTATCCCACCTAACTGCTCATCCTGTGCTTCTTCCAAAATTTAACTCTACTGCCATCTACATGAAGAGTTTCATGATTTTTAGTGCTTTAGTGGTGTCTTTCTCCTCCCTACTCCATCCCACGATACCTTAACTTTCACCACAGAAAAATATTAACAATTAGCACATATTGAGTTTACATGCATTTTGCATAGGCCACTAGATGACATAATAGACAGCCTGCTGGGTCTGGACTTGGGAAGATTTACCTTTAAATATGGCCTTACATATGTATAATTTTGTGATCTGGGCAGCCAACTCAGCCTCTGTCTGCTTCAGTTTCCTCAGTTAAAAAAATGGTGATAATAATAGCATCTACTTCATAGAGATGTTGTGAAGATCAAAGGAGATAATATTTATAAACTGTTTATCCAGTGCCTGGCACATTGTAGGTGCTTAATATATATTTGTTGATTTGTGGTCTATTTTCTATCTTTGTTATGGTTCACTCGTTCATCAATCATCTACTGAAAGAAAGGCATTGTCCCAAAAATGAACAAAAGTGGCTAGCAGAAAAATAAATTGAAGGAAATTCTGAAAAAATTATTTATAAAATTTTATTCCATTCTTTTTAGCTATGAGTCTATGACCTATTCAAGAATTTAAATAGGGTAACAAAACTATCCCATGGATGGACCTCAGAGGTAAGCTAGACATGGACATAAAAATCTATAGTTATCAGTGCAGAGATAATTAAATCCATGTGAAACAAAGAGAATATATAGTGAAAAAATAAGATGGCTCAACACAGAGTTTTGGAACCCATCTGAAATTAGATGATGATCTAGTCAAGGAGACTGAAAAAAATAGTATGAACACTAATGGGAGAACTAAGGAGAACAATGGCAGAAAAACCCAGAGAAGAATATTCAGGAGGAAAAAAGGTATGCAGTCATAACACACACACACACACACACACACACACACACACACACACACACACACACACATAAAGGTATTTAGTTGTATAGGTTATAATAGTCATATTTGCTTTTCTTACAAATATCAAATGATTTAATTTATCAAAAAGCTTATTATTTTTCAGATGTTATAACTATTAATTATAATAGGGGCAGCCCCCAAATCTCATTAATTCTATCTTCCTGTCTTACATATATAATCCCTCTTCCCATCCTTATCTGCTGTGCAGCAGTTTCACCAGCGTCTAGATACATGAAGCTAACAACCTATTCCATGTCTATATTAGTCATTCTATTTGAGATGTTTTTGACACTAATAAAATTATTAAGTGAGTGGCAATTTGGAGGAGGCACAGTGGCAGTGTGTGTGTGTGTGTGTGTGTGTGTGTGTGTGTGTGTGTGTGTGTGTGAGGGGAGAGGTAGGAACTTTCCAATGCAGTGTGGATTTCTTTATTAGCTGATCTGATTTGATACCAAGCCAAACTTGGAATGAACTTGAGGCATTTGGGAGAAGTTAAAAAGGGATAGAAATGTTGAGCCAGCCTTTTAAAAACTCCCTTTATGAAGGAAAAACATTAGTTCAATCCAACATATCTTTATTGTATTTAATATGAACTAGGAACTTGGGAAAATGTATAGTTTAAATAAAAGATGCAACCCCTGTCCCTAGGTGCTTCCAGTCTGGGAAGGTAAATGTGACATATACTTGTAGCATCAATACCAACAATGTTATGTGTTGAAATGCATTCAAAATTGGTCTTAGATTCTTTATCTGTAAAATGAGTGGATTGATTTAGGTGACTAAAATGATTTCTAATTTTAAATCTGTAGTCCTATGATGAACAGCAAACCAATGTGGCAATCTATTTTGAGGAAACCCTAAGGTTAGTGGATGATTCTGAATACTTCTGCTTGCTGCAAGGTAACAGAGAATTGTACCTGTCTTGTATATTGATTCTACTTTTGGTCATGATTATTTTTGCATATTTTTTTATCTTAGAATACAAGCTCCTTGAGGGGAAGGATGAGGCCTTATTTATATTGTATCTCTTTTAGTGCTTAAAGGTATCCTGCATATGCTAGATGCTCAGTAAAATGCTTCCTGGAAATAGCTAGGTAGCACAGTCAATAGAGTGCTAGACCTGGAATTGGGATGATCTTATCATTGTGAGTTCAAATCTGACCTTAGACACTTACTATGTGACTATGGGAAAATCATTTAACCCTTTTTACCTGAGTTTTCTTATCTATAAAATGAGGTGGAGAAAGAATTGGCAAACCACTCCAGTATCTTTGACTAGAAAATCCCAAAGAGGGTTATAAAGACTAGTACAAGACTGAATAACCATCAAAAATGTTTTATTTTGAATTTTAAAATATCAAAACTCATTTTTAAAATGAAAAAGACTTGGGCCTTCCAAACCACTCTCTGATCCTCAAATCTCTTTTAAATTCTAAAAAAATAAAGATGTTATGAAGTAAATATCTGTTTTAGTTAGTATTGTAAGTTGAATTTATGATATGACCAAGCTGTATTTATTGTTCTTGTTTATTAGACAATTTTTAGAATGTGTCTAGATTTTCCTTATAATAAGATACAAGCTTTTAAAGTCTTTGAAGTTCAGTGTCTAGTCAAAGAAATTTTAAAAGATAAAATAGACCCAGACAGTATTTTATTCTCTCCAAAGGATTGAAATCTATCTCTTCTAGGTAGCTTCTTTATTACCCTGGAACTACCAATCAGGATGTTCCCATCAGTGTGACACCCACATTTCCCCTTCTAGCTAGATGAACTCAATTACCTGCTCTCACCTGTGGGATCTGTACTGCTTCTGAACTTATTTTGGCTTTAATCTTAGTAGGAAGTATAGAAAGAGTTCTTGACAGGGCCAAAACTTTGTTCTTCCTTTTATCTGTTCTATCTAACTTACTTTAACCCTTCCTTTCCTATGAGCGTCCTTATTCCTTATTATTTGAACTTTTGACTATTCACTTTGTCCTAATCTTTATGAATCTGTATTCCTCTGGGATTTTTTTTTTCTATCTTCTAAGCCAATTCTTTCTGCTTTGCCCTGATTTTTGACATATGTCCTTTGGATTCTGTTTCTTTATCTATTTTTTTGACACTGCTTCTCATGGATCTTTTGATTTACAGAGTCTCTCACACTCATTAGTAAACTGCTTGCTTATGGATCCACCACATTTGATTCATAATGATTATGATGATGATGATGATGATGATGATGGAGATGGTGTTGGTGATAACATTGTGTTTTAAGTTTGTAAAGTGTTTTGCATGTTATCTCATTTTAATTCTCATAGCAATCTTATGAGGTAATTATCATTTATTTTGCAGGGGAGGAAACTGAGACTAAGAGGTTAACTGAGTTGTCAGTCCTTTTAAAAATGTTTTTCAGAAGGAAAAACATAAGTTCAATCCAATATATCCTTTATTGAGTTTACTATGGACAGAGCATGTGCTAGAAACTTGGCAAGATACGAAATTTAAGTATAAGACAAGGTCTGGAGGTAAGCTCAGCTCTCTATCCATGCAACCAACATGCAATTTCACTACCATCTTATACTTTTACATTGGGTTGACTTTTCTGTCATGGCTTTTTCCTCTTGGTAATAGTTCTTCACACTTTTCCCCTGAACTCTGGCTACCCACTGTCCTGTCCCTGCTATATTTACATAGACCTAATATACTAAGCCATTACCTCTGCATGCACATTTCTGCACATTCCTTATGCATTCTATGTAATCTACTGGCTAATGATCACCATCTATCAGCAAATTAGGAGATTCTGCCCAGTGTTGACACTTCTATTCCCAACCTAATGTTATTTAACTGAGCTTACTGCCCTTATTATGGAGTCTTAGCACATCAAGAGGGTATTTAAAAACAACAATTAGCCTTGGGAAGCAGAGAATGTAAACAAACTTACTTTATCACTTTGCCAAGCTGAACACATAGGGGTTTTTATAACAGACCCTAATGATACTAGCCATCAGTTAAATAAACAAAACGTTGGACTGAAAAAGTAAGGTCAACAAAAGACCCAGTGTGGAATTTGATGATCTGTAGTGGACATTATCTAGTTGCTTTACTCTTCCTGTCCCAATACATATATAGGATATTTGGATATTTTTATCTTTTGCCTTATACTATCATCTCCACACATGAAAGAATACTATAGTAAAATAAGATAAATATTGCTAACAAAAAGGTCAGTAAATTCAAGAGACGGAGAAAAAGTAAAATTATCTCAGAAGTACAATGTATTAAGGAAGCTTGAGTACTCTGAAGGTCTTGACCAACCTTCAAAACCTCTGTTACCTAACTACTGCGCATTGTTAAATAACCCTTCTCAAGGAGCAGGAAACAAGAAGTTAATCCTATTTAAGCAGACTATAAGTATCAGGCTAGATGGTATCATTGATTTCATCATTGTTTCTTCATCCAATTTTAATGTGTACTGAATATGAATTTTGGAGTATCAGGAGCCATATTCCTAAACTGACACAGTTATCTGTGTCACTTGGTTCTCTGGTTGTGCTAAACCTTCCAGGTTGCTCACATTCTACTCATGTTCCTGGCCACAAATAGATTGACTCAAGCCAAATCACATAAGACCTGCCACCTGCTTCCTCTAATTACTCTAGTGGAAGTGATGGTGCTATCAGATGCTTCTTGTTCAATATTTTGCTACAGAACTAATATGAGAGCTTCATCCAACTGTGCCTCAGACTTTTTAGACCCATGGCACCTCATTCTCAACCTTGCAGAGATAGTCTTAAGGATCACTATCTGTATAGTTATATATGGAGAAGTGAATATTACTCTGTCTTCTTGAGGTAGGAGAAGTTAGAGAATTGGCACATGTTATCCCTCTGCTTGCACCGAAAGAACACATGAATGTGGCAAGTATTTATTAAGGTCTGACAACTGACAAGCCATAATGTCAAGCCTACTAAGATTAAAAAAAAAGACCCAATTGCTGCCCTCAAGGAAAGAGAGGGCAGCTAGGTGGCACAATGGCCCCTAAGTGGTACAGTGGGTAGAGCACCAGGCCTGGAATAAGGAAGACCTAAGTTCAAATTGGGCTTCAAATACCAGCTGTGTGACTCTGGGCAAGTCACTTAACCCTGTTTGTTTCAATTTCCTCATTTATCAATTGAGCCAGAGAAGGAAATAGCAAAACTCCAATATCTTTGTCAAGATTAAACATGATTCCAACAACCCAACAACAATAACAAAGAGAGTCTGCAATATGAAACAAATAAAGTAGAATGGGTTGAAGGCATGGAAGAAAGCCTTTCTATGATCCATCCATCAGTCAACAAACATTTATTAAGCACTTGTTATATACCATTCACTGTTAGATGTTGGGGATACAAATTCAAAGAATGAAACAATATTTACTCTTAGCATAGCTTTTTATAGCAGAGAGCAAGGCAATATGCTGTAGGAAGATTTGAGGTGAGAGATCACTTCCAGCTACATGGTTTTGAGAGTGAAGGCACCTGAACCAGCTTGGAAGGCACTGGAACATGACCTCATCAGAAGGAGGAAGGGTGACTCCTAGATCTGGAAGACTGGGGAAGGGATGACTACATTCATGCACAGAAGGTTGAGATAGCAAGTAGCTCCATAGCTATCCATATCCATATGCATAGATAGCAATCTAGTTGGCTAAAAGAAGGAGCACAAGAGAAATTAAAATTTCAGTTTCTTTTGGGAAATAAAGCTGTGAAGTTTATATAAAGCCAAAAGATTCAATACTTTAAATGCCTTATCTTATCCTAGGAACAATAATGGGCCACTGAAAGCAGTTTGGTATAAACTGTTACTTTGGAATCAGAAGACCTAGATTCAAATCTGGCTTTGCAACTTACTGTCTATATGATTTGGGAAAGTTAGTTGTAATCTCTGGACCTGACTTTCCTCATCTGTAAAATGAGAAAATTGCACTAAAAGAACCCTTTTACCTTTAGATCTGTGATTTTTCAATAATATTTATAAATATTAAATATTAATATTAATATGGGTACTAATTATGTGAAAAACCCAGCTTTGCCACTTATCACCAGTATGAACCTGAGAAGGATTTTAGCCTCTCTGTGCTTCACTTTCCCCATCTGTAAAATGATGGAGTTAAAGAGATGATCTTTAAGGTCTCTTCCAATTCAATCTGTGATCTTTTCAGGGCTGTTGAGCAGATGAAGGGCATGGATAGACCTCTGCATTCCAAAGATTTTCTTTGGCATTAATGTGAAGGATGAGCTACAGGAGGGAAATTCTGGTTAGAAGATTATTGCAATATTCCAAACAAAAGGCTCTCCTTTTTATAACACTACACAATTATTGATTTGTGATGGGAATATCCTTTTCTTCCACTTTATTGCCCTCTACCCCCTGCAAGGCTATTTATTCTATTTACTCTTTGAATCAAGGACAAAATCTAGGGTTGGTAAAGAAAATGAGAAGAAAGGGAAATTGACTTTAGGAAGCATGGACTGTCTCACTATGTGCTTATGCAGGGGAGACATATCTGTGATAGACACTGTAAATTCTTGAGGATTCAGCATGAAGCTTTGTATCCTATGAGGGTACTCGAGAAGAATCAGATAATGATGATAAATCAGCTGGGGAGCTGATAGTACCTTTCCTTTAAAATAATGTCATTTTAAATAGAAAATTCCTTTCAAATAGAACATTTTTCATGGTGCCTTCTTCTAGCTTTATGCCCTTCACACCCTTTCTGGCAGAAATCAGTGTTTTGTTTCCTGAGTTAATAGCTGGCAGGTTTTTAATATATGCCAATCATTTTCTGTTGAAATACCAGGCATACAGAAAGAAATGACAATCATTGGCAAAATTTGTAATTATTCAGTGGTGTAATTTTTCAATCTAAATTAAATGCTAAGAGGTAATTGCTAATTTTTAAATTAAAAATGAATGCTGCAAAAGGAAAGGGGAAACCTGTTTGCCATCCAGCAGATTTAGATTCTAAATAAGATGTTAAGAAATCTTGTAATAAAGGGATTGCCCTCTTTTTGCCATCAGGTAGATATTTTTCATCTGATAGGACTGTCTAGACAAAGTTATTTGTAGATGAAAAGCTTTTATGAGTTGGCAGTTTTCCCTTTACTTATAATATCTCCTTACCCTACTAACTTTTCTCCCTTCAAATAAGCAAATTGAAAGTTGTCTTCTAAATGGGAAGCAGTTTGGCAGAGGAACTGCTTTCAAATGTTTTTCATTCTGGGAGTGATCATTTCTTCATTAATAATAATAGTGGATAGCACTATCTAGGCCTTGTCAACCCCTTTTTCTTATGTAGATACAGACAGCAATTCCAGTTTTTAAGCCTTTCATGATTCAACCTCTACTTATATGCTCATGAGCCCCCACGCATGTTTTTATTTATTAGGTCAACCAGAGGACACTTTAGTTCAAGGCTAAAGGTATTTTAGTTGAATCACATAGAAAAATAAATGACAAGAAAGACTTCCTCCACATATCTAGGAATATATTCTCTCATGCATTATCATTCTACCCCAGGAGCATGGAAACCAGTGAGAAGAAGAATCTTGTAACTCCCTATTATTTATTTTTTCACTCAATTAATTGTTTGAGCAGAGTTCATTATTGGTATCTTTTGTTTTTATACTGTTTATATTTTCTCCTATATTCTTGTCTTCCTTATTACAAAGAGTTTATTTTTCTAAAAAAGGAAGGAGAATAATCATCAATATTAGACAAACTAAGGATCATTTTATACAACTAGAAAAAATAATAGTGAAATTTATATAGAGACAAAAATGGTCAGTATCAGGAGAAATAAAGGGGGAAAAGTGAGAATGAACATAGCCTGGCAGTACCAGATCTCAAACTATATTATAAGATTGTAATTCCTAAAACAATTTGGTACTGGTTAAAAAATAAAGAGATTGATCAGTGGAACAGATTAGATATACCACATATAGAAGCAAATGTAGCTAATAGTCTAGTATTCAATAAATGCACATACTCTAGTTGCTGGAATAAAAACTTACTATCTGATAAAAATTGCTGGGAAAATTGGACAATATCATGGAAGTAATTAGATTTAGATGAATATCTAATACTTTATACCAAGATAAGCCACAAATAAATATGTAACCCAGATATTAAATATCATATCATAAGCAAATTAAAGAACAATGAAAATATTTCCTATTAGATCTATATAAACTTGTTTAAAAGTTATAATAAAATATGAGGTAGGATTATAAAATATAAAATGGATATTTTTTGATTATATAAAACTAAAAAGGTTTTTACATGAATATATGAAAAGAATCTTTGCAGCAAGATTTTCTAATAAAGGTAATACACATATATAGTTGATTTAAATTTAAAAGAAGACTTTTATTCCCCAATTTAAATGTGGGCTATGGTTATGATAAGGAAGTTCTCAAGGGAAAAAATCTGAGCTTTTTGTGGTTCATTCATTTCAGGGGTGTCCAACTCTTTGTGATGACTTTTGGGGTTTTATTGGCGAAGAAACTAGAATAATTTGTCATTTTCTAGATGAGGAAACTGAGGCAAACAGAGTTAAATGACTAGCTAGTATGTGTCTGAGGCCATATTTGAATTCATGAAGATCAGTCTTTCTGATTCCAGGTCCAGCACCATATCCACTGTACCAACTAACTGCTCCATATTCAAATATGCTTTTATAGCTATGTGAAAAATGCTTGAAGTAATTAGGGAAATAAAAATTAAAGAAATTATGAGATTCTACCACATACTTATTAGATTGGCAAAGATGACAGAAAAAAAACAGAAAATTTTGGAGAAAAATAAAAAATGTTTTCGTACATTGATACTTTGTTGATAGAGGTGTGAGTGGGTGCAACTAACTCTTCTCAAAAGTATTTTGGAATTATACATAAAAGATTACTAAACAATGATCCAGCTATAGCAATACTAAGCCTATACTCCAAAGAGATCAATGAAAGAAAATGCAAAACTATTTATAGAAGCTCTTTTTGTGGTGATAGCAAAACCCCTCAAAATTAAGGAGATATCTGTAAATTGGGGAATAGCTGAACAAATTGTGGTATATAAAATAGAATATTATTGCGCTATAAGAAATGGGGAAAAAGTTTCATAGGGACATGGAAGGACTTGTATGAATTGACACAGAATGAAGTAAGTAGAAACAGAAGAGCCACTTTAATAACATCAATATTATAAAAATGAATAATTTTGAAGACTTGTATAAACTGCATGATGACATCAGCAAAACCAAGAGAACAACTTATTTGATAACAGTAACAGTTAAAAAAAAAAGATTTGAGACTTCTGAGCAATACAATGGTCATCCATGATTCCAGATCACCATCTATCTTCTGCCAGAAAGGTAATGGACTAAGGTACAAAATTAGACATATAATTTTATTTATTTTTCTTTTTTTTTTTGTATACAGGTGACATTTTCTGTCCAAATTTTATTGGTCACTGAATCGCTGAGATGAAGCAAGTCTTTCATAGTTGAACATCATACATTTTTTGTTCTTATTGTGTACGATGTATTCTTGGTTCTGCTTTTTTCACTCAGCATCAGTTCATGAAAATCTTTCCAGATAGACATATAATTTTAGACATGACCAATGACAGAATTCATTTTTATCCACTATGGTTTTATTTTTATTTTCAGTGGGGTTGGAAAAATAGATTATTTTCAAATTTAAAATTTTAGTTAAAAAACAAAATATCTGATATATACAACATTCTGTTCCTGTGGACCACTATCTTTGCACATGAACAAAGGAATATAGCCTAAAAAAACATTTTCAAGCTTGGGATTGAGGTTGTTCTTAATTCTGCAATATTTTTGTTTTCCATTGTGTCATGGTTGCTTTTTCCCCACTTGGATCTGCTTGCTTTCCTTTCTTTCAGTCCATCTAAGTCTTTCCATGTTTTTCCTCACATTCATCGGTTCTTATAACATATTAATATTACATTAAACTCATGTACCACAATTTGTTTTGTCATTCTCCAATTGATAGACATCTATTTTGTTTTCTTTTCTTTGCTATTACATAAAATGTTGCAATAAATATTTCAGAGTTTGTAGGATGTTTTTGTCTTTGAAATTCTTTTTTATGGTACCAATTAAAAAAAATATTTTCTTCTCCAGGACAGGAATGCATTTCCACTTGTTTACAGAACTTTTAAGGGAAAATGTTGTTCACTTCTCCTCTTTTACACACATTCAAGTATTCAGATGTACATGGTAGCTTCAAAGTTACTTTTAAACTAATACCTTGGCTACAAATTTGAGTCCTTCAATTTTTGAAAAACTCTGTGGAATGCCATTTTTCTGCTGCATTTAGTCAACCTCTTCGATGGTGGATCCAGAAAAGGCACCTCCAAATGGGGCTGATCCACCCCCTGGAAATCCACCAGGCATGTCTCCTGGCATGCCCCCTGCACTTTGATACAGCTTAATAATAGTGAGGTTGTAGACCTTCCGCAATTCTTTCTGCTGATGTTCAAATTCTTCTTTCTTAGAAGTCTGTTTCTTATTCAGCCAGTTGATTATTTCATTACATTTGTCAAAATTTTTCTGTTTTCATAATCAATTTTGCCTTGTAATTTTTCATTCTCTACAGTAGTTTTAATGTTGAAAACACAAGAATCAGGAGAATTCTTGGAAGTCATTTTGTCTCTCTGTTTTCTCAGCTTCTTGTTCAATGTCTTCTTTGCTCAGATGATCTTTGTGATCTTTATGAAACATTGAGGATGCCATCAATGTCAAAGTCAGTCTGAAGAACATCCCTAGTTGCTGGGGGGGTGAGGGTGGGTGTGTTCCTGAGAGCACAAACTTGCCACGCAGGTATGTATCCTTTGTCATTGCTCTCTTACCTTCATAAACCTAAATAAACATATCATGCTGGTTGTACAAAATAGGCGGTTAAGATCTGTGTCTGGTTGGGACGGTGGTATTACATTTGATCAGAACTGTTATAACTCCACCAGCAGTTTCAATTCCAAAGGAGACAAAAGTGACATGCAATAGCAGCAAATCCTATACATTCTTAGATTTATCTCTAATCAAAATGTCAGCTTGGACAGCTACCCAAGGTAAGCCTCATCAAGATTGATGCTTATTCAAGTTGAATACCGTGCTACTGAAAATATTTTGCAGAAGCTTCTGAATTTGGGCAATATAAGTGGAACTACACACCAAGATGATGTCATGAATCTATATTTTATCTAGGTTGGCATCTCTTAAGGCCTTTTCCACAGGGTCCAGTGTGTCATGGAAAAGATCATCATTCAACTCTTTGAATTGTGCATAGGTGATTGAGGTAAAGAAGGTCAATCACTTCACAGAGGGAGTAAATCTCAATACTCAATACATTTCTTTCAGTACCAACATTTTTGTTCAAGTCATAAGCCATAGTGGAAGATAATTCATTGATGATTTGGAGCACATTGAGACCCAGTGATGTTCTAGCACCTTTGTTGGTTTGAGATTGGGAATCAATGAAATAGGCTAGTACTGTGAGCATATCATTTGTGATAGCCTTCCCAAGGTATGCTTCAGCAATTTCTTTCATCTTGGTCAAGACAGACCATGAAGATACTTCTTCTGGAAAGAAATGTTTGGTTTCCTCTTTGTACTTCACTTGGACTTTAAGCCTGCTTACATAACTCACCACCATGAAAGGCCAATATGTCATGTCTGACTGACAGTTGTATCATCAAATCTGTGACAATTCAGATATTTGGCATCAAATACTATGTTGGTGGCATTCATTTCAATTTAATTCTTTGCAGCATCACTAATGAAAAGTGTTGGTGAAGGTGAGATAGGTTGAGGTGGTCCTGTTTCTTTGGTCATTAGCAATGATCTCCACTTTCCCATGTTGGAAGACTCTCACATAGGAAAAAATAGTGTTAGAATCAATGCCAACTGCAGGTTCCTTCAACACTGATGCTAGGGAGTCAAGGATTGTAGCTTTCTGCTGTGGAAGAAGAAGGATTGCAGCAGCACTGAGTGTCTATCTTTGAACTTCTTGGGGTATATATAGGAAGTGGGTTTCTTGACAAAAAGAAAATGGGACATTTTGATCACTTGCTTATCCTTATTCTAGATTACCTTTTGTAATATTTATAGAAATTTATATACCGATTTATAGAAAGACAGTATCTATCTTCCTACAACCCCTTCAACATTAATCATTCACATTTTTGCCAATTTGCTGAACATGAAGTGAAACTTCAAGATTACCTTGATTTGAATGACCTTTTAATATTTGTTGTTTGGAGTATGCTTTCATGAGATTTTTAATAATTTGTAATTCTTTTGATAACTTCATGCTATACCTTTAAATTCCTTGTCAATTTATTAGATAATGTCAGTTAAAGTAGATTTCTTTTTCTTTCTTTTTCTTTTTTTTTTAACTTTTTATTTTCAAAAAATATGCATGCATTATTTCTTAACATTGACAGTTGCATAGCCTTGTGTTCCAAATTTTCCCCTCCTCCCCCCACCCTCTCTCCTAGATAGTAAGCAATCCAATATATGCTATACAATATTCAATATATGTAAACATATTTATACAATTATCTTTTTTTATAATATTATCCCTTGTATTCATTTTTCCAAATTATCCCCCCCTCCCTCCACTCCCTCTCCCCGGTGACAGGCAATCCCATACATTTTACATGTGTTACAATATAACCTAGATACAATATATGTGTGTAAATACCATTTTCTTGTTGCACATTAAGTATTAGATTCCGAAGGTATAAGTAACCTGGGTAGATAGACAGTAGTTCTAACAGTTTACATTCACTTCCCAGTGTTCCTTCTCTGGGTGTAGTTGTTTCTGTCCATCATTGATCAACTGGAAGTGAGTTGGATCTTCTTTATGTTGAAGATATCCACTTCCATCAGAATACATCTTCATACAGCATTGAAGTGTACAGCGATCTTCTGGTTCTATTCATTTCACTCAGCATCAGTTGATGTAAGTCTCTCCAGGCCTCTCTGTATTCCTCCTGCTGGTCATTTCTTACAGAGCAATAATATTCCATAACCTTCATATACCACAATTTACCCAACCATTCTCCAATTGATGGGCATCCATTCAACTTCCAATTTCTAGCTACAACAAAAAGAGCTGCCACAAACATTTTGGCACATAAAGTAGATTAGAATTCAAACTTATTCTTTTAAACTAAATTCTTTATGTTGTTGAAGGACTGCAAATCTAGAGGATATTTAAATTATAGCACCCTAAAGCAAAATTTTATGCGCCTTTCTTCCCTATTTATGGCTATAGTTCTTAGGATGGCAGATCTACTTGGGTAGAATTTGCCAAAGCTTGCACTCTGCTCTTATGACATTAAAGAGCCCAGGATCAATTCCAATCCATAATGAGAGTAGGCAATTGCAGAGTGAGCATTTTCACTAACTATCATGCCTAGAATATTGTCCCTGCTGATCTGTACTTCCTAGCTCTGCTGATTTCCTTTAAGTCCCAGCTAAAAATCATATCTTGTGCAAGAAACATTTCCTGATCCCTCAATGTTAGTGCCTTCCCTCTATTGATTATCTCCAATTTATCCTGCATATAATTTGTTCTCACAAGGTTATTTTCATGTTGCTTCCTCCATTAAACTGTGAACTGCATGAAAACAGGGACTGTCTTTTGCCTTTCTTTGTATTCCTATTACCTAGGAGAGTGCCTCACTCTTAGTGGGCATTCAACAACTCTGGCTATCATTGATTGACTAATCTCATTGATTATAAGTCCCAGGTGAAGGTCTACTTGGTCAATGTTTGTGCCCTGACTGATTCAGAGTGATTGTAAGTAGCAGCTGTTTCTGTTTTGGCTGTTTTCCCTTGCTAGACGTGTGTGTGTGTGTGTGTGTGTGTGTGTGTGTGTGTGTGTGTGTGTGGATGGATGCTGGGATGTATATATGTATATGTATGTGTATACATGTATACACATACACACATTAGGTAAAACAGGTAATTCTTTGTTTCATTTCTTATCTAGCCTTAATCCTGAGACTTTATAAACTCAGCTTAAAAAAGCCAAGATCTCACACTACATCCAGCACCATATCCAGTTGTCCTAATCTATATCTAGTCCCTGAACCCAGATGGTTCTGGAGGAAAAATAAGACAAGACTTTGCAGAGCCTCTTTTATTTAAATCCAATTCACTTACTTGTTATGGCATTACCTCCTTGATGTCATGGTCCTCTTCATGAATGAGGACAAACAACAATGTCTATCAATTTAGGCTGAAGATTAGTTCTGATACCAGTTGATTTGAAGGCTTAAAGTCAAAGCTTTCAAGACTTCTATTGGGTTTAGGTAACAATAGTTTTTTTTTTTTTGTTTGTTTGTTTTGTTTTCATTTTAGGTTTTCAGACTTATTTTTCTTAGCATTGAGCCTATCCGAGGAGGGGAAGGGAGAGAAAATGACTTGTTTCTTTAGCAGCAATAAAGTGCTCATTCAGTGAATCTTGTTGATTACAATCTTTTGGTGACCTCTGAATGCTTCAGTTATAATTAACTTCCATATATTTTATTGGAATTAGTGGCTTGTCAGAATTTTTGGAATTTGTACTCAGTATTTGGAATAACATTATTTATCTTTTATATTTTATTTTGGTGGATAAATAAAAAGGAACTTTTAAAAGTTTTTGTCTACCTGTATTTTGCAGGATATATATATATATATATATATATATATATATATATATATATATATATATATATATGTGTGTGTGTGTGTGTGTGTGTGTGTATATATATATATATATATATATATATATATATACACACACACATATATTTTTTTCCCTAAGGCAATTGGGGTTAAGTGATAAGGTCACACATCTAGGAATTTTTAAATTGGATTTCAACTTAGGTCCTCCTGACTTCAGGGCTGGTGCTCTATCCACTGAACCACCTAGCTGCCCCTGTAAGATATTTTGTGTGTGTGTGTGTGTGTGTGTGTGTGTGTATGTGTGTGTGTGTGTGTGTGTGTGTGTGTGTGTGTGTGTGTGTTGGTTGCTGTTATCTTTTTATTATAGCTTTTTATTTATAAGATATATGCAGGGGTGATTTTTCAGCATTGACAATTGCAAAGCCTTTTGTTCCAATTTTTCCCTTCCTTCCCTCCACTCTCTCCCCCAGAAGGCAGGTTGACCAATATATGTTAAATATGTTAAAGTATAAGTTAAATACAATATATGTATGCATGTCCGTACAGTTATTTTGCTGTGCAAAAAGAATCTGACTTTGAAATAGTGTATAATTAACTTGTGAAGGAAATAAAAAATGCAGGCAGACAAAAATAGAGGGATTGGGAATTCTATGTAGTGGTTCATAGTCATCTCCCAGAGTTTCTTTCGCTGAGTGTAGCTGGTTTATAAAGTATTTCTTAAGGGAACTCTTGCAAATGAAAAAAAAAACACCCAACAACATTTAATCAGAAACAAATATACTATGAAGAAATGAATGTTAGAGTTTTAGATTAATGCACAACCCAAAGTCATTCTCTTAATAAACATCCTTCTCAACCCTTTGGATGGGAATATTCTGAGGCTCTACCAACCCCGAATCATGCATTTTCTCACTTTCTTTATTCACATTCACAATTATTCTCAACTCTTGTATATTTTAAGGATGAAATAGAAGTGGAGACAAAAGAAAATAGAAAAATTCTTGCTGGCTTCAGGGCAGTTTCTTTGTTATTGGAATAGTGGTGCCAAAAAACAGAAAGAGAGATAAATTTGGAATTGGAGGAAATGATTAAATTGTAGTTCTGCAACTTACTACATGTATGACCTTGGGCAAGGCATTCAGTTTCCCTATCTATAAAATAAAGGCTGTTGTAATATATGGCCTCTAATTTCCTTTCCAGCTCTAAATCTATGATTTTATTTATTAACTCTCTCTAGTAATTTTACTTCACATCATCTCAGAAATTCTTGATGAGAAAGATTCACAAAAGGGGAGTAACGAGTTACCTTCCCGTTCTTGACCAACTTACGTTTTTTCCTCTATGAATATATATATATATACATTATATATATGAATCTATGAATAACTTTTTATTGACATATTGATAATGAGTATTTTTTTTTTTACACCATTATCCCTTGCACTCACTTCTGTTCCGACTTCTCACTTCTGTTCCGACTTTTCCCTTCCCTCCCCTCCAACCCTTCCCCTAGATGGCAGACAGTCTTATACATGTTTAAATATATTATAGTATATTCTAGGTACAATATATGTGTGTAGAACCCAACAGTTCTCTTGTTGAACAAGAAGAATTAGATTCAGAAGAAAAAAATAACCTGTGAAGAAAAATAAAAATGTAAGTAGTCCACATTTATTTCCCAGTGTTCCTTTTCTGGGTGTAGTTGATTCTGTCCATCATTGATCAATTGAAACTGAATTAGATCTTCTCTTTGTCGAAGATATCAACTTCCATCAGAATACCCTAGTGTAGTCAATCTGTAAAAGGATCTAGCTCCTTTTGTCAGACAGTATAAAATTGCAGAGTCCCTAACAGCCATGGGCTATTTGGGGGTCAGCATTTGTCTGAATGGAGTCAGATTGCTAGGAATAATTTACATATGTAGCTTCATTTTCCTGTGCTACAAAAAGACAGAGACAGAGTGTATAGCATTGAAATGAAACACACACCTTCCAATACTTATTTGTATGAGTAAGTATAATCAATGTGGAAATTTTCATGCTATCAATTTATATCCTGTAGCTAGGTCAACTAAGCATAAAACTTTTTGTCTCTTATTCTGAAATCCTGGATCTTATTTATATACTTTCCCTTCTTGATGTTCATCTCAACTTCAAAGAGAATAGCCCCAGACCTAGCGACAGAAAAATCTGGATTCCAATTCTTCCTCTTACTGCATATTGGAGTGGTTTGCCATTTTACAGATGAGGAAACTGAGGTAAAATGACTTGTTCATGGTAAGTAAATATTTGAGGTTATATCGGAACTCAGGAAGATAAGTCTTTCTGATTCCAAGCCCAGTACTTTAGCCATTGTTCCACCAGCTGCTTTGACTTTTGAGATAACATATATTTTATATATACATACATACATAAACATATGCTTACACATATAAACACACATATACATAATATAACTAGATATACACACATACAAATACACATACACATAAACACACACATATATACACACTATATGTGTGGATAGTGTTTTGAATACTTTAAAGCAACATTTGATGCCAGTTTTCATTATTATTTTTAGGAACCTAGAGACTATTTTACTAAGCAGTTTCAATATTTGGAGTTTTTCTCACTTTTTCCATCATATCAAAACCCAAATGTCTTCCATCCCCCTCGGAACTCTGATTTCTAAGGGTGAAAGCCAACAAAAAATGTTTTTCACTCATCCAGAGTAATGCATATGAATTTGAACATAGACTTATTAGAATAAAAATTTTAGGTACTATATCTTTTGGGCAAGGGGCTTTGGAGAACTCTTAAACCTGTGTGATCTCCCTGCTTGGGCCAGTGTGTCTTCTCTATTTTCTCTATCTGAGGGAAGAATCCTTCCTCTCTTTGAAATAATCAGGCTTTTCACAGTCTCTTTCTTATGTATCCAGATCATCATGTTAGGGTACAGGGGTTGATTTACAAACATATTTTAATTCATTTTCTTATACTTGTTCCATTTTTGTTATTAGTCTTCCAGTAGTGGGTTTTTATAAGCCTATGAAAACTATATCTTAGTTGTCAAAATCACCAAGTCAGTCTGAAGTCAGTCTGAATGGCTTATAAAGCACCTGGAGTCTTAGGAGAAAGATTATCTATTCCTTTCAAACTTCCTTTCCTATCCCCAACTTCTCCCCTTCCAGAATACTCAGTGTCTTTTTAGAAGTGTCTTGAACTGAAGTTATGAAATCTATTATTAGCTAGCTATGAATTGGCAGTGTTCTAATTGTCATATCACCTATACACACAAACCCACATTTTTTCTGAAAAGTTCACATTTTAAAATAGTGATGTCCTTGAATATAAGGATCACATCTAACCTCTCAAAATTCCCTTTAGAATTTAGATTATTCCTCTGCTATGAGTCCATCACTCATAGTGTTTATTGAGCTGCCTTAAATAAGTTTGGCTAGAATCATGCAGCCCCTTTGTATAGTAATGAATCTAGTCAGCCATTTAGTCAACAAGCATTTATTAAACACTATGTGCAGGTACTAATTTGGAAGATAGGATCCAGGAAACATTTTATTACATAGGTAGATGATTGAAATAGAATTGCACCAGACTAGTTTCTGGTGTTAATCTATAGGATTTGGTACAATAGCTGAAGTGGTTATTATAAGGTATGCATACTATGTTTAGATGTTTCATACTGCCTTGTGTAACTTTTCTAGTAATCCAATTTCTTCTTGTAACTGTTATCCAATGAAGAATTTCCTTCTTAGTTTTAGAAACATTTGAGCAGCCTCAAGACCCTGGAGGGCCATCCTATTTGAAGAAACCACAAGAATCTCTCTTCCTCTACTTGACTAAATTTAAATCTTCAACCAAATTTAAATAAGGAGCAAGTAGAAGATTGTGTCTCCATAAATATACATATTTATATATTATGTATATTATATGATATGTTTAATAGTTTTGAAACAACTTTAAGAATGGCAAAGCATTTACAAAAGTCTCATTAGCTGTCCAAAATAACCAGAAGGTATATGCTATTATCCATTTCACACATGAGGAAAGTGACCCTTAGAGAGGTTATATGATTTGGCTAGCTAATAAATATTTGATGCAGGATTTAAACACATTTTTTAAAATACAAATCCAATACTCTATCTACTAAACCAAGTAATTCTTTGATTATTGTAATACTAAACAACAGGTTATTTTGCTAAATAATTAGAAATAATTATTATTCCTAGTTACCAAATATTTCCTAGTGCAGAAATGTCATTAGCTTTGTCCCATGGTCTAATAGAAAAGCACTTGCCAGAATAAGAAATGTAATCATTTAAGATAGTACCAAATAGCAGGGTCTTTGTTAATAAAGTTAATATGGCTATTCCCCACACTTTTTCTTTTCACATCCCTGGGAGGAGTGTGCATGCCCCTTAATACACAATTTAACTTATTTTTTCCTATGCAATTTATATTAGCACTATTTTGCCCAGTCAATCTGCTCTTTATCCTCAATAACCTGTAGGAAGCATCACTGAAATTGATCCACAAACCTATTTTAATTCTCTAAAAAAAATCTTACATTTTTGATATTAAGGTCCATTTTAATCATTATATCCAGCCAGCCTCTTGATTTGGAAAATAATTCTCATTATGTCAGTTACTAATGTGGTTGTTCACAAGTTGAGAACTTCTTTGGAGGCAAAAGATATCTAACTTTATTTTGTAGGAATGGGCATATAGAACTGGGAGGGACCTTGGAGAAAATTGATAACTAATTTTTGAATGTCATTTTTTTCTTCTGAAAAAAAAATCGACTGATTTATGTAGCTATCTGATTTTCAAAGGACTCAAAATAGCTTAGCTTGAAGTCTAGTTCTGATATTTAGACACACTGAGGAAGTGATGATCCTAAGATTATTCTAGGATTATGTCCAAAATATCTGTATGACTTTAAACAGGTCACTTAATTTCTCTGTGCTTCAGTTTCCTTTTCTATAAAATAAGAGAGAATGTCGTTTAGAAAATGATACCTATGTAAAAAAAAAGATATTAAAAAATTATAAAATTAAATAATAAAAGGAGAGAATTAGACTAATGATTTCAAAGCTCCCTTCCAATTTTAAATCTTTGATTCTATGAACCCAAATTGTGTTGATTCTGAATGAACATAATATGAACAACCACATCCAAATCCCATATGGTAAAAAAAAATTCAAATGAAAATGCAATATTTTCAAGAACACCATGTGTCATGTAAAATTTTGCCAAATTTTAAAGGATATGAGTCATTCCCCAATTGATAATTGCCAAAGGTTATGAATAGGCAGCTTTTCTATCAAAAAATCAAAGCTATATATCATCTTATTAAAATGCTCTAAACCACTATTGATTAGAAAAATGCAAATTAAGATAACTTTGAGATATCATCTCACACCTACCAGATTGTCCAAAATGATAGAAAGGGAAAAAGAAACAACAATACTGGAAGGGATCTTGTAAAATTGGGGCACTAATACAACCTTCAGAGAAAGTTTGAAATGATACAAACATTTTGGAGAGCAATATGGAATTATACCCAAAATAGTTATAAAACTTTGTATACCCATTGATCCAGCATTTGACCATTGTTAGGTCAGTTTCCCAAGATAAAGAAAAAAAGAAAAGAACCTATAATGTCCTAAAATATTAATAGCAGCTCTTTGTGATAGTAAAAAATTGGAAATTGAGGGGATGCTCATTAATTGAGGGATGACTAAACAAGATGTGGTATATGGTTGTGATGAAATACTATTATGCTATAAGAAGTGATGAGTAGGTTGTTTTAGAAAAAACGGCAAGACTTGTATGAAATAATGAAAAGTGAAATGAGCCAACCCAAGAGAATGCTGTATATAGTAATAGCAATATTGTTTGAAGAATAGTGAATAACTAAGCTATTATAAGTATTTTCAAGTCAACTACAATTGGGCTTAGGGAGGAAGTTGCTTATGCACATCCAAAGAAAGAAATGATAAATAGAAGTATGCAAAGTATAGTTTTCTATTTATTTTTTCTTTTTCTCCCTCCCTCCCTTCCTCCCTCCCCTTTCCCTCCCTTCTTCTCTCCTTCCCTCCTTCCTTTCATCCATCCATCCATCCATCCATCCATCCATCCATCCATCCATCTATCATCTATCATCCATTTATCTATCTATGTCAAATATGGCCTTTTCTAAAGCAGAATGGGGAAGAAGTGATGGGGGACATTTCAGAATTTAAAATGTAAAAAGAAAGTAAATTTAATTAAAAAAATTAAAATACTGGATTTAGAATTGGGAAGAGCTGGATTAAAATAGCACTTCTGATGCTTATTAGCTGTGTGATTATAGGCAAGTAAGCCAACTTTCAGTTTGCTCATCTTTAAAGTGGGGCTATTAATATCTGCAGTCCCCATTTTAAAGCTTTATTATGAAGCTTAAAAAAGATGATATCTGTTACATACTTTGTAAACTTTGAAGTGCTAATAAACCATCAGTCATTGTTATTATGACTATGACTCCAAAAGAGCCAAGTAATCATTTTATGGTGGGGAGGGCAATAAAAATAGAACCAATGATACTAAGATTTATGTTTGATAACAATTTCTTGTTATTTTGTCATTTCAGTCATGTCTGACTCTTTGTGATCTTTTTTTGAGTTTTCTTGGTAACAACAGCTAGCAACTGCATATTTAATAAAGCCAGATTTCCAGCAGTTTTATAACCTGGGACATGACTGCATGACAGCCCTAAGAAGTGGGACTTTGCAGCAAAATCAAGAGTTCAGAAACTATTCTGATATGAGCTCATCCATATCTGTGAGCAATGTGGTCAGACACAATAGCTAATGACTCAAAAAACTACTAGTTTTCAGGCATTTTTAAGCTATAAAGGGTCATTATGCTGGGTATTTTCTGGATTCTTATAAATGGTCTCTCAATAGAAAACGAGTACTCTATTTGGGAAAATGATTAATATTTATTGTCTTTTCCAATCCTTGTTAGGTATCACTTTTATTTCTTATGCTTTCCTTTGGGGTAGGGGTGGCCCCATAGTCATCTTGGTGAGTGGATATTATTTGAAGCATTCTTACCAGTTCTTTTCTGAGGAAAGCCAAGGCACTTTCAATGTCTAAGCTTTGTCTATTGGGTCCATCTTCTTTGCTGTAATACCTCAAGGAGGAAACTTCTGCTGGGCTACAGCTATTAAATGTGACATATTTTGAAGAAAAATCTTTAAGCTGTGTCAAAATGACCTCCATTTTTCTAAATTTAAATTCAGCTGAGAAGTGTACAGCTTGGTCAAGGTCGGTTTAGCTTTTGCTGAGTTATTTAGATGGACTGGAATGTAAATCCTTGAAAACTTGCAAGGGTCTGAATTACAAACATTGATGTAATGTAATTGAGATTTAATTAGCCAATAGGAGATGCCCATTACTTCTAAGAGTGCAGCCTCTCCCCCTCTTCACTCATGCTCTTTTCTTCTATAATCATCACTGAAGTATGAGGGAGGATCATCAAAGGGCTGTGTGCTTTGTCAGCTGTGAACACTTCCTGAGAGGTTTCAAGTGAAGTGTTGCAGTTTTACAAAGAAACAGAAAGTACCAGTTTTTCTTCAAATTTACTAGAAGGAAATCCTGATATTTCTGTATATTAGGAGATAAAAGCCCAAGATAGTCACTGAATTCCTAAAGCAAATAATTCATAAGAGATAGCTAAATGTCACTTGACTTTCTTTGGAAATCTTTAGGAATCATTAGTCACACCTTCACATAGTACTTTAAGGTTAACAAAACAAATTTGGACATATGCAGGAAAATTAGGGTTTTCACACTGTTGTTTTTCGGTTGTGTCTGACTCTTTCTTGTCCCCATTTGAAGTTTTCTTGACAAAAATATTAAAGTAGTTTTCCATTTCCTTTTCCAGTTCATTTTATAGATGAAAGAACTGAAATAAGCAGGATTAAATGATTTACCCAGGTTCACACAGCTTGTAAGTGTCTGAGGTCACATCTGAACTCAGGTATTTTTGATGCTAGTTAAGTACTTCTATCCTTTGTGTCACCTAGTTGCCTTAGGCTTAGTGATGATAGGAACCTTATAGGCCATTTAATCCAACTCCCTCATTTTACAGATGAGGAAACTGAGACCCAGAAAGGTTAAATGACTTACTTGTTTAAGGACAAGTAATTGTCTGAGGTGAGATTTGAAGCTAGGATTTCTGTGTTCCAGGTTCAGTATTTTCACTGGCTGTCCCTCCATTCATGGAATGCTTTGTCTCCTCATGTCTGCCTCCTGATTTTCCTGACTTCCTTCAAGTTTCAGTTAAAATTCAGCACCCTACAGGAAGCCTTTCCTGCTCTCTGTTAATTCTTGTGTTTCCTTCTATTGGTTATTTCCAATTTATCCTCTATACAACCTGTTTGTACATAGTTATTTGCATATTTTCTCCCCTAGTAGATTGACTTTGTTATATCAGGGACTGTCCTTTGCATTTCTTTGAATCAACAGTGGTTAGTACAGTGCCTGGCATATACTAGGAGTTTAAGAAATGCTTATTGATTGACTGACAGCACTGTCCTGCTAAGAGTGGGAGTTCTAATCCTGCCGTTTGGGTGAATCATATACTCTTTTTTTCAATCTCCTCATCAGTAAAAAAGGGATGATAATAATAATATAGCACCTA